>NW_006263412.1:116070-122716 GCF_000469605.1 Apis dorsata
GAACCAGACGATACTTGGGAAGTTACTGAAAGAGGAGTTGGTGATATCGAATAACTTCCAGTCCTACTAAGATCAACACTTTGTCTTTCAATTTCATACAAATGATGATGATATCGCGCATTTTGTATCTGTACACCAAAATTATGATGAAATCCTCTAGCAGACATATCCAATCCTTGAAGTTCTCCATTAAGAACAAGAGGTTCGAAATTAGCTCTTTCTCTAGCGAATTCTTGTTCAAGAGGATCATATTTATATGATGTTGAGAGATCTAATTGCATTGTCTTTTCTTTTACCGAAAGACTAAGATTTTGCACAACTGAATCACCTTCATCACTAGATAAATTATCTGATATTTGATGATGATGGTGATGATGATGGTGATGATGATGATGATGTACATCTTGATATCGAGGATTTGGTGTTGCTGAAGGTGATATCAAAGTTTCTTGTTGAATATGTATATAATTATTTGGTGAAGAAACTCGCGGTATTTCTTCGTGATGCAAATATTGATCGATATTATGTGTTCTTGGTGTACTGATGTAATCAACAGGCCGATGTATTTGATAATCGACATGTAAATGTGTAGGTGGTGTATTTCTATTATCTGGTGTCGGTGCAGGAGATATCAGTTCTTCTTGTTGCTGTATATAAGAATCTAAATGATTTGGTGATCTCTGAGGCAATGGAGATTGTAATTGATTGGATATTGAATAAAGATTTGTATCGCGATCATTATCCTCCAATATTGGACTAGTTACTGCTCCTATATCCCGTTCAGCAGCATCAAGAGCAGCTTCTACTAATAAACTAGCATTTGCACTTTCAGTTCTTCTATAAACGCTAAGTCCTAATTTAGTATTTTCCATAATATCTTGTGTTCTATTTGTTGATGATGATACTTTATCACCAATTTCTTTTCTAGTATCTTCAAATTCATAAGTATTTTCTGTAACAACACTTGTTGACAAATGAGGAATTGTATTAGATAGTATATCTGAAGTAATTGGAGGATTAAATTCTCCAAGCCATTTTTTACTTCCTTTACTTTGTAATCTGGATATACCATATACATCTGCTTCTGTACTTTTTGATGTTGATGCACCCATTAAAAATGACGAATTTGAGATTCGTGAATTATGTTCCATTTTATACTTATTTGTGGGACTTGTACTAAACTCGATTATGGTCGAATGTGCAGAAATATTTTCCGTTTCAATCCTTAAGTCGTTTTTGGAATTGCCATCATCTATAAATATTTTATAATCGTTTTCTTGCTGAAATTATAAATTACATAGCGAATACCGTGTTTCGAAATGATTTACTTTTATTAATATTTATAAAATAAAATAAATTTTGTTAAAGAACGAACCTGAAAGGTTTTTCTACTTGGTCGAGGACTTTTTCCACGACCAACATCTTCAACAAGTCCACCACTATATGCATCAAAAGTGTAAGCAACAGAACGTTCAATTTTTGGCATCATTTCTTCTGTAAGACCATGTACCTTTTTGTAATGAAATTGTAAACATTGTTTAGTAGTAAAAGCTGCTTTACAACCATTTTCTTTGCATCTGCAATTCAAAAAAAAAAAAAATAAAATAAACGTTTTTACCAAATTTGCTAATGAAATATATAATATTGCATAAACAAATATTGCAATCTTACTTAAATGGTTTTACTCCGCTATGTGTTAACATATGTATTTTGAGATTACTTTTATTTTGAAATATTTTTCCACATCGATCACAGGTTGCAGCACCAACTACATCTTTATGATGAACTTCTTTCATGTGACGTTGAAGAGCAGCACGAGATCCCAAAAGTTTCAAACATAATTTACATTGAAATTCCCGGAGCACTTCAGACATATCTAAACATTCATTTAAATTGCAAGTAAACTTTAGAGATAAATTTATATATCATGTTATACAAATATTTACCACTATGCATTCGTTTAATGTGCACTTTTAATTTTTGTGGTTGGCAAAATTTACGTCCACAAAAATCACATAATGGTCTTGAACGTTGTGGATTTTGTGCACATCCATAAGTACGATGCATTTCCAAATAATTTAAACGTAAAAAGAATTTTTTACAATATTGACATTGATATGCACCTCGACCTGCATGTAATTCTGCTGCATGTTTCATAATATTATCCTTACCCAGGACAGCAGCTCCACATACCTAGAAATATGAAATAAATGCATATATATATTTGAGTTCAAAAATGCAATAAAATATAATTCAAATATTATTTACCTTACAATGATATTTTCTTATAGTTAAACTATAATTAGTATCATGAAAGATACAACAATGTAGTCGATAGTATATTGGATGTGCAAAATTTAAATTACATCCTCCACAATCTAAATAAAACAAAAAAAAAAATTAAAGAAATGACATTTACTTTTATTTAATTCATAATTCAAAGGAATAATACTATACTTGTTTTGTCTACTTTATTCTTTCGTGTCCATGCAGAAGATTGAGAATCTGCCCAATAAGTTAATTCCATTCCTGATATGATATTTTGAGTAGTGACAAGATGCAATTCTCCTTGTTTTGTTATTACAGCTACACTTCTTTCCTCTTTTGTTTCAGCAGGTCTAATATAACGAATCCAATTACTTTTTAGTGGATTAGTAGTACTTACATACAAAGTTTTACCATTATTATCTATCTAAAAAAAAAGAAATATATTATTTCATTATAGAAATTTTTTAAGAGTAATAGTTATAATCAATAAATTTAATATACAAAAATATATATGATTTTGTATGTATATTTATATATACAAAGATAGATATTGCATTGATTTTACCTCCCAAATATGTCTCATAGAAAAGTCATCAGGAATATCCATCTCTCTAACTGGTTGTCCAATCAGAGGACCTAGTTTAACATGCATTGGAACAGAATTTTTTGCATATATTCCAAGCCCATGCTCTGAATTAGTTATTTTTAGTTCAAAACATTCAGGTAAAGAATCTCTAGCATATAATGGTCGATCCAAATCTATAGTTAATTGTTTTTCCTCTTTTTGAGTTTTTATTTTTGTTTTAGATTGTTCGATCAATAAAGATTCATCATCTGATTCATTATCTTCTGTTATTTTTCCATATCCTTCAGACATAGGATCATCTGATTTTATGGCTTTTACAACTTCAGTATTTTCTTTATATTTATTTAACCAATCTTCATATGATATAGAATCTGAAATAGCATACTGAGGTGTTATTAAAGGACAAGCATCTTGTAAATGACGATTATTACATTCTTGACAGAGTTTTATTTTAATAGCTAATCTTTGAGGCTCAGACATTTGGTTTTCAACATTTTCACTTTGAAGTTTTCCAATTGTAATTGAAGTTCTATCATCTATTATAGAACAAATATTCTTATCTTCTTGCATAATTATTCCATCTTGCGGTGCTTTTCGTACATCGTGATGTTTACGATTTTTATGTTCATTAGTATGTTTGTGCCTTTTTTTTCTATGTTTATATACAGAATCATCTATAAAATCTTCACATGAATCTTCTTTTATATTTTCATCATCATCTTCTTCAACATCATATTTTCCTTTTCGTTTCTTTTTTAATTTTCGATCCTCTATTTCTTGATTTGTATTTATGTTAATTTGTGAACAATTGGAATTTATATTAACACATTGCATATCATCTAAATTATTCTCATCATCTTTTGTCTCATCAGACTGGACATGAGAATTTATGATAGATACTGTATCTTTTGCATTTGAAACTTGTTCTATCACAATTCTATTAATATTTTTAGTAATTGATGATGTTGCTAATTTAGATTGTGATTGTTCATTGCTGTCACTAACCATTGTAATTTCTTTCATATCGACATCTTCAATATTATGATAAAGTACATTTTTGTTAATATTTACATTTTCTACATATTCTATGCTATCTAAATTTTCAGTCTTTGTCATAATATTTTCTTTGTCATAACATTCTGTTTTTGTAGTAATATGAAGATTACTTTTTAAATTTGATTCAATATCTATTCCATTGTCTGATTTAGAGTTATTTTTTTTAAAGGAAATTTGATCTTCATCTGCTGATGTTATATCACTTGAAGATCTTTTAACAGATTCAAGTGGTGAAATAATATTTTCAACTTTAAAATGTTTTCTTCTTTTCCGTTTATCTTTATGATGTTTTGTTTTATTTTTATGATGTTTAGATCTTGAGCTACGCTGAATATGCACTTCAATATCATTGGACAATTTGGTTTGTGTTGAATCAATAGAAAGTGCCTCAGATTCTAAAACTGTACTAGTACTTTGTTTTCTTAAACTCCGACGAACAAATTCCTTTGTATCTTCTATCAAATCTTCAGTTTGTAATATTTCTGTTTTGTTCTTTTCATCCTCAGCCATTTCCTTTCTCTCTTCTCCATTGCATTTAGTGTTGTGTCTAGCAAACAAAAATGTGTAATTAAGTGAAAACAAATAAATATTATGAAATATAGATATAAAAAAATATTACATTAATAGTATAGATAATTAGTCTCTAAAAATAAAAAAAAAGGGGAATCAAACTTAAAATATAAAACGGTCAACAATTACTAGCATTTTTATAAATATTAAAGAAAAATTGATTTACCTGCACGTATTTTGTATTTGGAGTTAAATAAAATAGACATTTCTTCTGTACAGGTCGATCCGTGTTCTCAAAGGAAATCAAAATCAATAAAAAATCAGTGAAATCGATACAATTAATGATTATATTTTTAACGAATAAAAAATTATCGATTACTTTCACCCTTTTAATATCAACCCCACAAGATGGCGATTCGAGGGAAAGTTTGGACATAATAGAGGGGAAGTCCCGCTTTCGAGTGATATGAATGTTTAAGTATCGATTAAAACAATTTTTATAACGCGAACAGAATATTAACGTCAATTTAAATACTTTAAAATTAAAATTAAGAAAAAAATGTATGTTTAATGTATCATAAGTATCCAACACAATCTTACCTGGAAACAGATTCGGCAAGATCCAACAAATAAACTGCAACATCTTCATCCGTTGACAGACCTAAGCGTTTTTTGAGAGAAAGCCAACGTTTACCGTTGGTAAGACCAATGCGAACGCTTAGAAAGTGTTTCGTTTTCGATTCTGATGTCGTTCCAAGATTACTGCTTTTATGATGAGAACTTCTTGTTAATCCCGAGTTTCTCACATGTCTAGTACTTTTCTTCGGCATAACTACATCATAGATCTGCCGGTATTAAAGCGGCGAACTTGAAGCTACCGCGGAGGTCGCGCACCGATATTATCCTATCCTCTTTATGCTCACCGCCTGACCATTGCCGCCCACTCCACCCTCTCCGCCCACTTTATTCCCACAGCACCCAATCTCGCATATACTTACACTCACCAAATATCTATTTCACTCTTTCTATGCCTTTCCTATTCTATTTTCCTTTTCTATACCCCATGTACCCCGTGACCACGATCTTCCTCTTTTATCGATCCTTTCGTCTGCGCTTCATCACTACAGATTTACTATGCTATATGTATGATTGTACTTATATGATGAATGCACGTATGTAAGTACGCATGACAATGATTATATTCTTGGACATGAATATGTGTAAATTTATATATAGTATATTATATTATAACAAGTAATATAAATAAATTTACATCTTATATTAATATTAATATACTATATATAATATAAACAGTTATATTAGCTACGCGCTTAATGAATCTATTCGATTTTTTTATTATTTATGATTTTTTTCTTAATTTTACAATAAACTAATAAAATTTTCTACTATTAATTTTATATTTTTAAATTAAAATTTTTAAATAAACTTTACAATTAACCGAAAATTTAAAAGTAATTTGTATATATTGTATAAAAAGTTATTATATATTGTATAAAAATTTATATATATATCAAATTAATATTATATCGTAAGATTAATTGACATTAATATATACATACATATAATTATTTATGAATAAATAATAAATAATTTTTCATTGATTCAATATATAAAACAGATTTTTTTAGAAATATACATAGTTTTCTTTTTTTTATATATTTAAATAAATAATTATATTCAATTTATATTATTTTTATGTATAAATATTTAAATGCTTCAGTTTATAATGAATAAATATCGATTAAATCAATATATTTAAATCGAATATTTATATCGAATATATATATTCGATATCTCGTTTTAATCACAGAAATTCAACTAATCGATATTACTAGAAAAGTACATATTCGTGGTCCGTAATTGTTCAGAAGTTGTGTCAGAAATTGTGTTACGTTAAGCAAAAGAATTTTGACAAAGAAATGTCACGAAAAGCACTTAAAGCAATAAATTGGTCTGCTATAACTGAACGAATTCCAAGTTCTGAGAAAGCTGCTTTGACAGCTTTTAAATCTAAATCTGATAGATATTTACAACGGTTAGTTAAAGTCGATCGCATAGTTATATAATATTTTCATGTATACATATTAAATTCTATAATTTAAAATATATATTAGAATGACTAGATGATTTCTAAAATATTATTATTTTTTTTTTATGAATTAATGAAATCGTAGTTTTTTCTTTTTCTTTCTTTTTTTTTTTTTT
>NW_006263412.1:123038-135074 GCF_000469605.1 Apis dorsata
AACCTTTTTTAAATATAATTTCAAGATAATAATATGTCGCGATAGTAAGTTATTAAAAAAAATAACACAAAAATAAGAAAGAAATCTGTTGTTAACAAATTTTGTACATTAATATATACAAATTATCATATTTATAAATAATATAAATATATATTATATATATTTATAAATATATATAATAAAAATTATATAAAAAAATATATGATTCAAAGAAAAAATTTGTTTTACAGTATGATGACTTATCCAGAAGATTTACCAAAAATTGATTGGACATATTATAAAAAAACTATTGTCACTCCTGGTTTAGTTGATAAGTTTTATAAAGAATATGAAGCAATATCAGTACCATATCCAACAGATAAATATACAGAAGCAATTGATAATGAACAAAAAGAAATTGTAATTTATATTTACTTTTCTTTTATATTTATTTTAAAATTAATATTATTAATTAAGTTAATATTATTCAATATATTACAGGCTAATAAAATACAAAGTTTTACTCAACAAGTAAATAGTCAAATTGCAGAATTACAGCAAAATTTGGATCAGATAAAAAATATGATACCATTTTCAGAAATGACAATGGAAGATTTTTCTGATATAAACCCAGAAGAAACCTTAAGACCTGATAGAGAATCTACAACTTGGCCTCATACAGAAGATAGTCAAGAGAAATTTGATGAAAAAAATGATCCAAAAGATAAAGATAATCATTAATTCAATTGAATTTTGAAATGTATTATAGTTTTATGTAATATTCATTAAATTTTATCATTGAGCTATTATACTATTAATGTATTAAACCATTAGTAGAAAAATTTAATGAAATTATAAATCATAAGAAATTAAATATATTGAAGTATAAACTTTTCCAAAATACAACTATTAATTAAAGATTTTCTATAAGCAAATTAATGAAAATTTATTAAACAATGAATTATTGAAGTAACATATTTTTTAATATGATATTATTTTATAATTTAATATAATATTGCAATATTTTTATGTATTAATTTTAATTTAATATTTTTTTATTTAGTTTTTTGTTTTTTTCTTTCGAAGTTTTTTTTATTTTGTGCCATCCAAAATTTCCATTTTTGAAACTCGCAAATATATAAAAGAAATTATATTATCATAGTTACAAAATATTTTGCAAATTACTATTTAAAATATACAATATAAAATGATATACATGATATATTAAATACAATATAAAAAAAACTTATAATAGAAATATAAAATTATAATAAAATACAATATAAAATTATTGAAGTCAAGAAATTTTTGTTATGATATACGAATATCTTTATATCTTTTTAAATAATTTTTTACAAAAATAATATATCTTATATACGAATATAATTTATATATTTATAATACTGTAATATACTATATATAATATTATACTATATATATTATATACATATTGTATTATTTACATATATGTAAAAATATACACATTCGTAATAAGAATACGCATTGAAAACGAAGAAGCGAATTCTATAAAGGCTCATCCTCAAATATATAAAATTTAGTGAGAAAATCAATTAAAATTACTGACACGTTTTCGTTTAAGATTAAATAGTAACCTAACAAAACAAGTTATAAAACGAAAAAGGTAATAAAACATTTAATAAAATATTTTTAACTGCTAAATGATATATAAATTGAAACTATTGTAAAATAATACAATAAATATATAGTTTTAAATTATAGAAAGGTAGTGTGGCTTCCAATTGATACGATTATGTGTCAAAAATAGTGATTATGTATAATTGCGTATAACTATAAATTTATTTTTTATAAATTTTATAAGGTGTATTTGTTTATCTATAATATCATTTATTATTTTTTTATAATTTTTTGATCGTATTGATCGATCTAGGTCAATTGGATATCAGGGTTGATCAAGATATTATTTTAATGATATTTTGTATTGATTCAATTTTTATTTAATTGCTTTATCTTTTTATTAAACTTAATTTCATTTACGTAAAAATGTAACATAAATATAAAATTGTTTTAAATAATTTTTTTATAAGTGCATTGTTTATTTATTTCATTAAAAAATTCATTATCATTTAAAATTTATATATTTAATAATTAATTTAATTATTTTTTTATATTTTTAATTTTTATTTTATTAATTTATATAATTATTTTTTCTTTGTATATTATTTCAAAAATTTTAAAATAAAAAAGACATGTCAAGAATGGTACTTGATGTTTACAGAAAGCATGTCAATGAACAATGTGGAAGATACCACTCATAAATAGTATTTAATTCATTTCAATTTCGTGGTTGGTTCTTGTGTATCCACCTAAATAAGTTAATTTAAACAGATTTCCGTATGATTTTTGGAAAATTCCAAAGAACTTTCTATTTCTATATAATAATACAGAATTAAGATTATAATATATTTTAATTTTTATTAATCCATAAATTTTTATACAAATTCTATTAATCGGTTGTTGTCGATACGGTGTGTACCTATAGATCGAACGCGTGGAGAATCAGTTACGATACTATTTCACCTTTCGATATTTCTTTTCGATTATTAGTACGAAATATTTTTCACGAGAAATCAAAGTGTGTTCCATGCAATTTCGATATTATTTTCCAAAGGAGAAATATTTAAAAGAAAACGATACGATAAAGTAGATATTGCGATACTTAATTATTCTATAAATTATCGTATCTTTTATACGTAAATAACTTGAACGTCGCTTTTACTTGACAAACTTTATAATACATTTTTAATTGTATTGTATGATTTATCTTATTTTTCCATTATTACTTTTCGTTTATTTTATGACCATTGAACTTTGTACACCAAAGATGTAGGTTCAAATAATATAACCTTAAGAATATGTGAAAGTTGCTGAATTCTGATAAATCATATTCAACTATATATACTTATGATCTTACGATTTTTATTATTTATTGATATAAAAAATTATTATTATCCGTGATTGGTATATTATTAATGCAAAGTATAGGTCATGCAGATCATCTGCAGAGTAATGTAATGAATAGCTGTGGGAACTCTAATATTAGCACAAAGCTACGTGGATCTAAGTGTTCGGAGATACAGGAAGAATCTGTTGGTAATAATCGAGCTAATGTATTGGAGAAAGGAGATGTCAGTGTTTTGAGTGGATATAATTCAAATGATTTTAATGCTCCAAGAGGCACTTTGGTCATTTGTCCAAGAAGTACAAACAACTATTCATCTGATCATAGTTTCTCCAGATTTAAGCCAAGGTAAATTAATTTATTATTAATATATTTCTTCTATTTAATTATATTTCTAATATAATTCTTATTATTAATATATTTTATGATTTTAATAAATATTTGCATCATTACAGAATTGGAGGTGTTCCACGCAATGAATTTCGAATGGCTCGAGGAGGTAGCTCTGGAGATCGTGCCAGAGGTGCTTTACGGGGTAGAGCCTTTAAAAAGACACCTATTGAACGTGATTCTAATACAGAAACTAGCTATTACCCTACAACTAGATCAAAATTTCAAGAATCGTTGAAAAATCAAGAAAATGTACAAGGAAAATATTATGACGACAAAAGAATAAATGGTATAAATTTCTATTTTTTATATAATTATTGAATTGTTCATTGAATTTAAATATAAACTATAAAAATATATTTAATAAATTAAAATATAACAAATGAATTTATTATATTATAGAAGATTCTAGAATTTCTAAACTTTTAAGAAGATTGTGTCGAGAAGATGATTATGATCATTTTATGGTGTTATGTAAACAAGCACAAGAAGGTATAATAGCACTGGAAAATCAAAGATACATAAGACGAAATTTGGATGTTATCTGTGAGAGCCTATTAGATATATTACATACTGGTCCTGGGCCAGAAGCAAAATATCAAGTTGCAAAATGTTTAGGACGTATTGGATATGCAACTGAGCAAGATTTCAAACGGTAAATAAATAGTTTAATAATATTTTATGTTCACAAAATAGATCTTTTCATTGTAAATAAAATTTTGTGATTATTATATTTATAGATATATGGATTGGGTCTTTAATAAATATTCATTGGAACGGAAAGATGATATAAAGTGCCTTTTAATTAAATCATTTATTGAAGCTTTTAAGTTAGATGCAGAGGCGCCAAGGCTGAAAGAATTTTCAGTGGTATTTAAATTTTTTTTTTGTCTCTTTTAAATCTTATTATTGATTATTTAAAATAAAATATATTTTTAGCTAATGATGTCACAATTGCAATCGACGCTAGAAAATGTTAATCGATCAGACTTATTTGTAGCAACAGTGGATGCAATATTATTAATAATGGAATCTTATCCTGAAACGTTTTCAAATCATTTTCGTGATACAGTTGATATATTAGTTGGTTGGCATATCGATTCAACTCAGCAAAAAACAATTGCAACTTATGCCAGTCGTAGTTTGCAAAGATTACGAACTTTCTGGATAGCAGATTTACAATTTACTTTGACCTTATTGGGACAATTCTTGGAAGACATGGAAAGCTATGATGAAGAACTGCCCTTACCAGAATCTGGAAAAAATTCCCCTGGCGATGAAGCATCTCCGACACCCAAAGAATGTATTCGGCGCATTACATCCTTAATCTCGGTGTTTAATACAGTTACGAAAAGTATATCCGAGCATTTGAATCCTAATCTTACGCCAAATGTACAGTGGTCATTTTTATCTGATTGTTTGTCAAAAATGTTAAAAACAGTCGTCAAAGCGATCGAATTGGATGATGATAATGAAATCTGGGTTTCGAATTTTACTTTTACATCTGAAAGTATTGATGAATTATTAAAATGCATTAAAAATCTGAGAGGTGTCATTCCTATAAAAAATTCTAAGTCAGAAATAATTGAAGAGGATGTTATTAATATGTTTAAATCTTTGAATTTAAATAAAAATGAATTAAAAAATTTAAAACAGAATATTGAAAAAGAAACTTCATTGAAAGAAACAGAATCATTGTTAAATATTATTCGATGGATGGAATTAAAAGTAAAGAAAGATCCAGATTTAACAGAGGAGAAGGAAGAATTGATAGTTGTTGCAAATGAATGTGCATTTTTATTACTAGGTCATCTTCAGAGTCGTATAACAAAAAATCATGAATTACTTTACAAATTTATTGATCTTCAATTAAAAAGAATTAATATTTTTTGGGATGATACAATAATTTCTATGTTAAATACTATTTCCAAGATAATAAAAGAAGTCTCCGCAAATTTACCTCTCGATTTAGTACATAAATTGCTTGGAAAAGATTCTGCATTACTCAAATTGAGATTTCGAGATTCGATTTCTATTCAAAATGCCAGTCTTGGAGTGTATCATAGTCTTCTTAGTCTAAAAAATATTCCATTATTACAAGAATCATATCGCTACATATTGTCGGATTTAGAAATTGCTTATAAACTTATTTTAACAGATATCGAATGTTTAGTAACAGATAATCCATTGCTTGATAATATTAAGTATAAAAAGAATGATGCAGAAATTGTAGTTATTTTTCTGCTAAGAGCTCTTTCTGACATAGGTAATAAATATATAAAAATATATATATTATGAAAAGTATATAATTATTTAAATGAAAGCAAGCTGAATTCGATATATATATTTATAATTTTATAATCATATTTCTCGTAGCAAACGCGAGCAATTCAATCATTGGTATGTGGGCATTAAAACCGAGCATTTTGGAGTTATTGGCAGTTAAATTAAAACCTTACGACAGCAATTTATCATCAACTAGTCCATTTTTACAATATAGTATTTTATATTTGTTATATGCGCATTGTTCTAGGTAAGAGATAAAAAAAAATAATGTCCAAGATATTAGATTAGCTGTTTTAATTGTATCATTTTTTTTTTATTTCAGATATAATCATTTTGTGCCGAGTTCAAGTTTAATAACTGGAACTACAGCTTGTCGTCCAATAGATATGTTTCCAGGAGCATTGGATGTACCAACAACATCACCTACTAGCGGTCATCTATCTATAATTTTAAACTTAATAGCAAAAAGTTATAATGAATACACACCAGAGCAAACTTTATTACTTCTATCAACATGGATGCAAGAAATTTGTGTACAAGCAGAAAATTATATCGGTATTTTGAGTAAAACAAAAGAATATGAGAATGTTCTTGCAAGCCTTATTTCTTGTGGAGCTACTCTCGACCGAGATATTTCTATTGCCGTTTGTGATCTCTTTGAAATTTTATTAAATGCAAAGAATGTCACTTGGAAAGAAGAAATGTATGTGTCTATCGTGGACTTAGTGATATTACATTTAACTTCACGAGATGAAATAGTACGAGATAAGTATGGCTCATTATTAACACAGGTGCCTCTAAATATTGTGATACCAAAATTCAACAAAGAGTGCTTATTATCGGAAACGAAGGTAAATTTAAAAGATTTATTTTAAAATTAAAAGGATAATTAATTTAAATACTTTTTTCCATATGAACATTTTGTTTCTCACAGAAATATCAGGGATTTAAAAGTTATTCGACTGAGTCTTTAATTCTTGCTCAAAGATTACATATGCGAGGAACCAATATTGGTGAAATGCAAGCACAACATTTTAAGACTTATATGGCTTTTCTATTGCAAGAACAATATTTGGATGCATCGGAATTATCAGAAATATTTACTTTATGCTGGCCGATTGTGTAAGTAAAAATATTAAAATTATCATTGGACTATTTATTTTAATTATGGTAATTAGAAAATCATATATTTTAATCATTTTATTTTTTTTTATAGATCTGAAAACGATACTACCAAGAAAATGTATCGTTTAGCACTTGCAAATCGATCCTTTCTATATTTTTGGGCTGGTTTCGAAGCAGCTCAACATTGCGTGACAAATAAACTTCGTACTCCATTAGGAAAACCACAAGAAACGTTTACATCGATCGAAAGTGCTTTAAAAACTTTAGCACGTGAGATATCATACAGTTTTGAGGCAATAAAGAAAGAAAAACGAAGTTTAGATCATTTATTAAGCGAACATACTCGTGTGCGATTATTTATTGAATTTCTTGAACATCTTGAAAGAGTAATACATAATGCTGCAGAAGGTTGTGCGATTGCATTGTTACCATTATCAAAACCAGTTAGAACTTTCTTTCATACAAATAAATCAACTTGCAAAGAATGGTTGAATCGTATTCGATTGGCATTATGTGTAGTATCATTACATTCTGGATTAGCTAGTAGCGCTTTAAGGAATAGTCAAAGATTATTAGAGGATTTAAGTAATAGCGATAATATACAAGGTATCGAATTTGAAAGAGCAACGCTCTGTACGGCACAAGCTATGGTAATGTTGGGAGAAGCAGAAGCATTACAAGGTCTTTATGTTTACACCAAAGAAAAAGAAAGAAAATTTCCTTGGTTAAAAGCTGCTATGGAAGAAGCTGCAAATCGTTATGAATCTGCTGCTGAAGCATACAAATTAATTATTGAGGAACATATACGTATTGTAAACAGTCGATCTGGAAGAGATATAGATCATGAAGAAGAAGGAGAAGATTTGACCGATGGAATTAGCACTAATGGTGCTGATGGCACTAGCGGAAATGAGGAAGTTTCTGACGGAAAAAATAAATGTTTTAAGTCTGAAGGGGATAATCAAGTACTTGGTTTTTGTATGCAACGATTGTCCCATTGTTATGAAGCTGTTAGTGATTGGTCTCAATTAGAGGCTTGGAAATTGCAAGAAGCTGAAATTCTTGGACGAGATAAAAACGCCATTCTTAAGAAACAGTTAATAATAGAAAACAATACTTCTCGACAAGCGAAATGTTTGAAAAAGTTCGAGAATAGTGAAAGTATATGTCTAGATGATTTAACTGATTGGAATTTACTGGATGACAGAATTGGTAAAGCAGGAAATCGGAGTTGTGCTAAAACGCTAGTCGAATGTGGAAATACATTAACCAATATTGCACTTAGGATTTATATGAATGATTATAAAGATTATTTTGAAGAAGAAATTGAACGATGTCGAAGAGTAGCAGCTAAAACTATGGAGGAAGGTCTAAGAAATGTTCCTTCGGAATATTTAAATGAATCCGTATTAATACGATTTTCGGCAGATGGATTAAAAAATATGTTGTCTGGCAAAGAAGAAAATGTATTCGATCTGTATAAAAGTGAAAAACTTGATCATATGGATTCAAACATATTGACACGAATTTTATGGTGGTCAGACTACTTCGGCAGAACAAAAAAGAATAATAGTCTTGAAATGCGGTTAGATAATAATGAAGTAGCTGATTTACGGCTACATATCGTTCGAATTGCGAGAAAGGAAGGTAACTTTGAGCTGGCAAAACGAGAACTTCTCAATTATTTAAGATCTGAACGAGAACTTTGCCATTTTGAAGGAATCGAACGAAATTATATTAATTCTGATTTTGATCAAATAACCGATGATATTCTGAAGAATGTAATGCATGTAAAGTGGTCAAAAAATAATATACGTGCATTTCGTGAATTTTCAAAATTATTATACGATATGGAACGAGTCAATAAAGCATTGAAAGTATGTAGTGCAACTGCACTTGGAATATCTCGAACCATTGTTGATGGAGAACAATCGGATGATTTACGTGAGAATGGTACAATTCTTCTTTTAACTCTTGGTAAGTGGATACAACAAGAAGTTGGTAATGTCGAAAATGGTCAATTGGAACAATTACTTGAATTTGAAGCTACTCATAATGATGGTTTAATGAATAAGCTATTTGGACCGACCACGAGTTCAATACCAATTTCGGATATGATAATCGGTAGATTGACACAACTTGGTGTAAATCAATGTCCAGATTTACCGCTTGCATGGTGTAGTTTCGCAAGTTGGTGTTATAAATGGGGTAGAAAAATTGTGGATAATTCGAATTCAGGTCAATTAACTGATGCGGATAGAACGACCATACGAGAATTATTACCATTTGATACGAGTGAATCCGATTTGAATACCATCTTTTCGATTTTGTCTCAAAGTAAAACAATTCCTGAAGACGAAAGTGAAATAACAGATACTACTAATGATGTTAATACTTCAGATATGATAGAGAATCAATTACGTAGCGTACCAATATTGAGTCGTGTTAATATTGATCGTCTTGCAATGCTGGTTGATATCTGGAGACAAGCACAGAAGAGAATTTACTCATATTATGAGCTTTCTGCAAACGCGTATTTCAAATATTTGCAACTTGCCGCAATTAAAGAAGCCAATGATTGTGCTACTATCACAGCTACGCTTAGATTACTACGATTAGTTGTAAAACACGCTCTTGAATTACAAAATGTTTTAGAGTCTGGACTTTCTTCGACTCCTACTGCTCCATGGAAAGAAATAATACCGCAATTATTTTCAAGACTTAGTCATCCTGAATCTTACGTACGGACCCGAGTATCTGAATTATTATGCAGAGTTGCGGAAAATTCGCCACATTTGATCACCTTTCCAGCGGTGGTTGGAGCAGTTTCTGGTCAAAAGAAAAATTGCGATAAAGTTCTTTATGAGAAAACGGAAACTGATTCATCCCAAAACGATTTAGATTTTATCGAAGAAGAAGAAGAAGTAGGCACTGAAAGTTCTACTATAGCTTATCAAGATGAACAAGAAAAATTTATGGATTGTTGTTTCTCACAATTAGTAGATTGTTTATCAAACAGAATTCAAGATTCTATTGAACAAGTAAAAATACTCGTTAGAGAATTGCGTCGAATTACATTGTTATGGGATGAGTTATGGTTAGCAACGTTATGTCAACATCATACTGAAATTTCTAAGCGATTTGAGCAATTAGAAATGGAAGTACAAAAAGTACAAGATAATGCTTGGTTAAATGTTGAAGAAAAAGATAAATTAATTGCGGAAAAACACCGAATTATATTGAAACCAATAGTTTTTATATTAGAGAATCTTTCGGCTATGACTTCTGTCCCAGCAGAAACACCGCATGAAAAAAGTTTTCAGGAAAAATTTGGTCCATCAATAGAAGAAGCTATCAGTAAATTAAATAATCCTAAGAATCCTGCGAAACCACAGATTGCGAGTATATGTTTGAAACAACTGGAAGGAAAATTAGCTCAACGTGTCCATAGGCGGGCTGCATATTCTCTCTCAATGAACGATATCAGTCCCGTGTTATCTAATTTACGAAATACATGTATTGCTATGCCAGGTGTTGCTGCAAATGATAATAAAATTGTTACCATAGAATCTGTAGATAATAATGTTCAAATATTGCCAACTAAGACAAAACCAAAGAAACTTATGTTTCATGGTTCTGATGGACATGTTTATACATATTTGTTTAAAGGTCTAGAAGACCTTCATTTGGATGAAAGAATCATGCAATTCTTAAATATATGCAATACTATGATGTTAAAAAAAGGAGATTCAAAAAAAGTGTATAGGGCGCGTCATTATTCGGTTATACCATTAGGTCCACGATCAGGTTTAATACAATGGGTGGATGGTGTGACGCCCTTATTCGTTCTATATAAGAGATGGCAACAAAGAGAGAGTGCAATGCTCAATAAAACTGGTAGTTCGGCCGTATTAAGACCATCTGAATTATTCTATAATAAATTAACTCCGCTTTTAAAAGAACGGGGAATCGCTTTAGAAAATAGAAAAGAATGGCCAGTTCAAGTTTTGAAACAAGTTTTAGCTGATTTAATGGCTGAAACACCTAAAGATTTATTGGCAAAGTTAGTTCTGTTTTCTTTCCTTATACTTAATTCTTATCTTCCCATTTTCTAATTATTTTTTTTTTTTTATATAGAAAAATTATTAACAATATTTTTTGACTTTTATTTATCATTGTAGAGAAATTTGGTGTAATAGTATAAATGCTGGAAGTTGGTGGCAAGCAACCAAAAATTATTCTTATTCAGTAGCTGTAATGTCGATTATTGGTTATATTATTGGTCTTGGTGATAGACATTTAGATAATGTGTTAGTTGATTTAAATACAGGCGAGGTTGTTCATATTGATTATAATGTTTGTTTCGAGAAAGGTAAAACATTACGCGTGCCAGAAAAAGTGCCATTTAGAATGACTCCAAATATCAAAACAGCTTTAGGAGTAACCGGAGTTGAGGTATGATAATCATTACTTTATTATAAATCAGTGATATATGTACGAATAATATGATAATTATAAATGAGTACTATAAACAAGTAAGTTATTATATAATTAAAATATACGTTTTAGGGTATATTTCGTTTAGCTTGCGAACATACGCTTCGAGTAATGCGCCGAGGACGAGAAACCTTATTAACTTTATTAGAAGCGTTTATATATGATCCTCTAGTTGATTGGCGAGCTGGCGCAGATAATAGTATTGCGAGTTATGGAGCTTGCCAAGCTAGAGCACGATGTACAGGAATTGGAAGGAAACAATTGGAACAGGAATTGACACGAGCAATGTTTGCCGTTCGAACAGCAGAAATGCGTGCTGAATGGTTAGCAAATAGGTTGGTATTCATAAATAAGCAAATTTTATTTTTATATTTTTACAATTGATGTATAATTATATTAATCAATTCTTTGATACTAGAGATGAATTGGTAAAGATTTTTCCATTATTATGCCACCAATTAAATTGCTGGGTAGAAGCAATAGATATTACACGTCAGTGTCAAGATTTATTACAAGATCGTCATCAACAACTTGCTTTAGTAAAGGAAGCACAAGCAATGGGACGCAATCATCCATTATACTCCGTAATAAAGCGTTATAATTCTTTTAAAAGAGCTCGTGATGCTCATGAAAAAGCAAAAAGTGGATTAAAAGAAAAGATCGAAGATTGTGAAAAACAGATTAATATGCATAATGTAAGCTTGCGATTAGTTGTTCTCTTATTTTTTCTAACTTCTATTATTATTATTATTATAATTATTATTATTATTATTATTATTATTATTATTATTATTATAATTATTATTATTATTATTATT
>NW_006263412.1:135263-162848 GCF_000469605.1 Apis dorsata
CTATTATTATATTATAATTTTAGATGGCACTTTCTTCTGTACGTGGTCCACAATTAGGACAGTGGTTAGCAGAATTGGGAACTTCTACAAATCAAGAGGATCACGTAGTTTTTGATCTTGTTAAAGAATTCTTACAAAATGCTGGGCAAAGTCAAATGATCCTTCAATGTGAACAATCAGAAAATGAATTAACTCAATTAGCTACACAACAATCTATTTTAATTCGAAATTGTTTGGATTTATTGAGTCAATATTCAGCGATTTGCAGTCTGTATCCATTGAGTAATATGTCGCAACATCGTACGGTACTTTATCATGGTTGGGCTAATAAACTTTTAAATACTGGAAGTGTCGAAACTTGTCGCGAAGTTATGATGCAATTTGAGAATACCTTTGATCCAATAAAAAATCCTAACAATCAACAAATTCAACAAATAATAACATTTTCTTATCAGATGCAAGCAATTTTAAATGAAGCAAATGAAAGATTAAAAAAAGCATATGAAAGAATGGTTTCAGAAGGTTTACCAGATTCAGTTACTAGAATAGAAAAAACATATGGTGAATCAAGAGTACAAATTCAAAGCTTTTTGAGACGAGAAAAAGGAGCAGAAAAGGCACTTGAATGCGTTAATATAACTGCACTTTGTGCTCTAAATAAAAGATATTTAATTATGGAAGGTGCTGCTAAATGTGCAGGAGATTGTTTAGTTGATCTTACATCTAGAGAAGGAGATTGGTTTTTAGACGAAATGCGTTTAATGTCATCGTTAATTGCTGAACTCGTCAGTTTAATACCTGAAGGTCATAAAACAAATAATGATCCTAAAATATCTCTTATATTAAAATGTTTAAGAGGATCTGATTGTATATATAAAGGATTACAAGAACTTAATTATAATTTTCATACAATTATTTTACCTGAAGCAATGAAAACGATCATAACAGAAGAACCAACTGTAATTAGAATGATAGGAGAATTAACTGAAATAATTGTATCATCTGGTATATCTCTCAGTGAAATCTTAGGTCAATTGGAAATGCATTTAAGATTTACTGTTATGGAGATGGAAAGTCCTCATGCAATGATACAAAGTATTGTAAATAATATGAGATTAAGATTCGAAGCGTTATTATCTCGACCTGCCGAAATTCAGGAACCGAATCAAGATGAAACATTGACGCCTGGTCAAATGCTTTTAATGGGTTTCAATGGTTTGTTTGAAAAGCTTCAGATGGAAGGTAACGCGTTAATTGCTACTTTGAATACGCTGGATATACCTCCATCTTGGAGAAAAATTGATCAGATTCGGGAAGCAAAAGAAATGTCCGCACCTATATTCAATAAAACAGCTTGTCAAGTATTAGAGGATATATTTTTAGTTAAACGTTTGCACACTATACAAGAATTTTTTATGATGTGCAGAGATATTGCAACTGCATTCAAGGGCGGTTTAGCAAATATTTATGATGACGAAAGATTGAATAAACCTATAAGAATTTTTACAGCGGATTACGTGTCAAGACAGTTGCTTGGTGTTACCTCTCAAACATTAGCTATTGCACTTTGCTTTTTATTACAAAGAATGGGTTTAAGCGTAACTACTGAAATTGAACAGCGAGATATTGGAGCTGAAAGTAAAGTTTCTATAGAAGAGTTATGTAGAAAAGTCGTCGATCTTTGTTTGAAAAGAGGTTTCTTTTCTGGATCTGTTCTTGCTCAAGCTAGTGCACTTAGTAGTACTTTAGAAAGTGCTTGGCGAAGAAAACAGAGTGCCAAATTCGCTCAACAGTGCGTTGAAGTAGCTAGAGCTAGCATGCAGAGACTTCAGCTACAACTAACAGCTCATCACTGGTTACACGAAGACAGTTTATTGATTAGATCAAACGTTAATTTAATGAATCCTTTGAGTAAGTTCTTTTTAATTCCTATCAGAATTATGTATTTTTGTTTTTAAATATTTATATTATTCTATATATTTTTATTTTTAGATCGTTCTGGATTCATGTTAGAACTCCGAAAAACAGCAACAGCACTTTCTGCTTTACAATCTCGTGTATGCGAAGCACGAGATCAACAACAAAATTTGGTTTCTAGCGCAGTGCAACGATTGAAATGGGCTGCTGGAGCGAATCCTGCTCTCGGAGAAGTTATGTCTGCATTCGATAACGCAGTTCTTTCATCTTGTGAAAAATTAACTCGTCAACATAATCTTGCGACTAGCGTTATTAATACTTGTAATTCTATATTACATTATGAAGCTTTAAGAACTAGAACATCGGAAAGTGTGACACATGATACAAATTTTGTCAAACTAATTAAACATTGGGAAGAAAGTTGTATTTTGACGATAAATCTAAATATAACTGTAACCGCAATTGAAGAGAGCCTTGTCGAATTATTACATATGGAAAGCAATGTTGATATGAATTGGTTGAAGCAGGCCGAAAGATTTATCTCAGAGGCAATACTTGATGTACAAAAAAAATTACAAGAAAAACAAGAAGGTTTGCTTTCTGCTCAAGAACGTTTAAGAGAACAAGTATCAAATTTACAAAGTGTATTAACTGAACATCACAGATTAATGTCAGATGTTCGAATTTTATTACGCACTATGGTAAAACAAGAGAATATTGATGGCCTACAAGAATTTCTTTCTTCATATCGATCTTTCACAGAAAGTATATCGGCGATTGTAAAGGAACTTGAATCCGATAGTTTAGATGCAAACAGAGGAAGGTCAATTAAAGAAGAATTAGAGAATATGGCGACTGTAGCACCAAATTTATATAATGAATTATTAGAGTTTGCCAATGAAAAGAAAACAAATCCAAAAATATCTGAAAAACAAAGAGAAATAGATAAAGAAAAAGAAAGAGAACGTGAGCGAGAAAGTGAAACCGAAAATTTAATACTTGGTTCGATAAAGAAGAAAGGAAAATTAATGAGACAAGAGGGTGTCTGTTATAGTCCTAGAAAAGGAATACCACCAATTCGAGATCCAACTACAGGCAAAGGTAAGCTTAATTTAATTAAATATTTTTTATTTAAATTATTTAAATTTTTTTTTATTCCTTTTTCTTTTTTTTTTCTTTTATATATACATATATTTTTTTTCCCTTTTTTACAGCTGTTCAAGAGCGAAATGCGTATGCATTAAATGTTTGGCATCGTGTACGAATGAAGCTTGAAGGATGTGATCCTCATCCAACAAGAAAGTATACAACGGCTGAACAAGTGGAATATGTAATACGTGAAGCTCAGAGCACCGATAATTTAGCCCTTTTATATGAGGGTTGGACACCATGGGTCTGAAGGAAAAAAGATTGACGCATTCGCGTCGATGGTTTAATGCTCGTTAGACTCGGTACTCGACTTCGTACCGTTCCTCGCTCTATGCTCGATAGAGACAGCTCTCTGTCCGATCAGGTGTGAAGTACATCTTCGTTGCCACCTGAAAGAGAAAGTTCATGTCTGTAAGGATGCCGTTTAAGTTCGGCAGCGCGCACTTGCATACTGAGAAATTTTTGCGCGATTTACGATCGAACTTTGATTCTGGCACCGGTTCTATGATTATCTCAAAAATCTTTTGTTAACAATGCATACCATCTGATCCAAAGTTTCTTCTTTCCCATTTTCTGTCAACGTAATCTTTGTGTATTTTCCTTCATAAAGCAATTTTGTCTGGTCATAATAGACTAACATACAGTAGCCAAGAAACAAAAGAAACAGAATTAAAAGAAATATGCGCGCATATTATTATAGACAAAGCATCAGAGTATGCTTTGTCTAACATATTGAAAGTTGAAGGAAGAAAATATAAACCAACATACAATTTTGAATCAGAGACAACAATCTAATTACATATATTGCTTGAATGTTTAAATGTTGATATTAGATTTGGAAAAAATATAGAATTTACCGCATCTTTAAAATGATGAGAAGTAACAAGAGAAATTTTTGACAATGATGCGGAGGAGCTCGATAATGATTAACGCGTCGATGGTGACACGTTAACTGCCACACAAGTATTCATTCAAATGAGAAACTCTTTTTTTAATAATCTGTTATTTCTTATTTTTTTTTCTTTTAGCAAACGTATCGATTGGTTGAATTTTATGATTATAAATTAATCTTGGAAGAGAATGTATATAACATTCAAGAAAAAGACATATTTGGAAAATTAAAGCGGGACCAAGAACGATATGTCACTGTCGAGACGCGTATAAGGTAAAAGAGATTCATTATTGAGATGCTGGATGAAAAACAAAGCGTATTTTTCGTGTTCGTATTCGCTACTCGGTATTAATGTAACTCATCATGACCAGCATTTGTACTTTTTTTTCCTGAAGTGGGAGTACATGTTTTTCCAAAATTTCAATCGATAATTGTTCAAATCATACAATTTACTGTATTATGTTTATATTTGGTAGAATTCATCATATTCTTTACTGCAAGTTTATTTCACAAATATTATATAATATAATGTTCATAATAATCAGTCATCAATCTACAATAGTTTATAAGAAAGAGAATGTCGGGAAAAAATTATATTACAAATATATATGATACAAAATTTATTCTTTTTCATATTAAAATGTGATCAAAGTGATGCTTGATTATAGTTTTCCCTTTTTTCTTTTTTTTTTTTTTTCTTAAGGGAAAGAGGGAGAGAAAGAATCGTACATTATAATCAATAAAATTTATGGTATGTATAAAAATTATGAAAAAGATGTATTCCCTTTGGTTTAATTACACTTTTGAGAAACAATCATGTCTACTATTCATTTATTCTAGACCTCTATTTAATGTACAATGATTTTTTCTTATTCTGTCTTTTTTTTTTGATTATATATCATCGTTTGATGCTTGTCGAAATTATTTTCTATAATTTTCTCTTTTAATTTATTTTATTTCAATTTCCGAATTGAATATCTTAAAATACAGATTGTATATTTTTGTCTAAAATTTTTACCTTCATTTCTCCTATCTCGATTAAAATCATAAACTATTGTTATATCAGTGAAATAAAAATTATATATATATATAGGTTTTAATAAAGAAAAATTTTTCTTTAATAAATTATATTATAATTCAATTCTATATTACAATAGTGAAAACTTTAAAGTTATATTACATTTTATGTCACGTTTCTTTTACCCAAATTGTATACAGTATATGTATATGCATAAATGTACGCATAATGATTAATTTCAACAACTAATGAAATAATAATGATAATTGCAATATAAATCAAATTTCATATTGCATTTTACAATTTTATATAAAACTGATGATTTAATTAATCGAATTATTATTAACTTAAAATTCTAGCTAAATTAATTAATTTGTGAAGTAATGTAATTACAGAAATTCAAATCTGCAAATTTAATGAAAAAAAATCTCGAATTTTCTGAAAGCATTTTCTGTAAAATGAACGTTTATATAAAATATAAACAAACATAATTTTATTTTATTTAGTTAAATCTGAAACTTTAAATCTTTTAACTAATACAATTTCTCTCACATCAGTCTCTTCCTTTACTTCTCTTAAACTTCAACAACTTCATTACAACACAATGTAATATCATTAGGAAATTTATGATAATATTTATATCATTATGAAGTATTAATTTTTTCATAATTCTAAATTTATTGTATTGAATAATTTAATCAAATTTTATTTTACGAAAAATTTCAAGTATCTCGTTTTAAAAGTTGATCAATTTGAGTTTTATACATCTCTTTAACATCTTGTAGATCCAAACGCAATTCTTGATTTTCTTCCATTTTTTCACCATACATTTGTAATAATGCATCATATCTAGTTTGTATTTCTTGTAAACTTTCATTTAAAACTGCAACATTCATAACTTTAACATTTAATTCTTCTATTTTTAAAGTTAATGTAGATAATTCTGAATTTAACACGTCTCTTTCTATATTACGTCGCGATAATTCCCATTGAAGTTGTTGAATTTCACCTAAAAATTCAAGCGAATAATTAATACTTTCAATTTACCAAAATAAATATAGTTTACTATTAATATATATATGTATATATTTAAATATATACCATCTTTTTGTTTCAGTTGAGCTTGCAAATTCTCAAATATAGAAGTACTACTAGATCCTGCTCTGATACTATCAAATGTCATTGTATAACTTTCAGGTTTATTTTCAGCAGTAGAATTATATAACTGAAACAAAGAAAAAAAAAAGAAAAAAAATAAAAGAAATTTTTCAACATTTTATTTAAAAAAATAAGATGTGAGTGAGGAGTGAGATTGTTAATTAATGCGTATAGTTATTACCGGCCAAATACTGTCTATAGTATTTACAGAATCTTCTTCTGTGCTAGTGCTAGGGCTAAGTCGTTCATTATCTTCAATATTTTGTTGTTGCTCTGACATTGCATGATTTTTTCTTCTTTCTGCATCTGTAGCTGCTTTTTCTATAGATAATTTATTTTCTAACGCAACAATTTCTCTTTTTAACTCCATTATTTCTGCAGAGTGAGATTGTTCAAGAGTTTCTATCATTTGTCGCTGCCTACAAACAACTGTGTTTCCATCGATTTTTTCATTTACAATTAGACAAAATGTTTCCAAACCAAAGATCGCATTTTCTTACCGCATATTTTGTTCAACAAATTTTTCTTTTTGTATCACTAATTCATCATATAATTCTTGTAATCGCTTTCTTTCGTTTTCTTTAACAGTAAATTTAGCTTCTAATTGAGATATCTTTGACTTTAAATTAATATTTTCCTCTTTAAGATAACGATCTGTTTCGAGTAAATTTTCTATTTTTGTCTGCAACTCAATATTTTTTTCTGACAATGTTTTCTCCTGTTTCATAAAAGTATTAGATTTATGTAATAAATTTGCTTGAAGTTGTTCCAATTGTCTCAATAATGGTTTTGTGGCCATTGATACAGATTCTGAAAGTTCTTCACTTCTGGCTTCAGCCGCTTCTAAGCGTTTTAATAATTCGCTATTTTCATGCTTTAGAAATTCTTCTTTTCTATATAGAATATAAAAAAAGAGAAAATAAATAAATTAGGCATTATTTAAAATGAATAATAATTAGATATTTACTTAACATGCATTTCTTCAGATTCTCTTAATTTAATTTTTAAATCTTCTACTTGTGCAAATAATTGACACGATTCTCCAGCGTTAGTTGTTGCTTCTTTCAATTCCACTTCTGTTGCTGCTAAAATCTTTTTTGTTTCAGATAATTCCCTAAAAGATTATAATCTCATAATTATATATAGCTATAAATATTATATTATTATAAGTATTAAATTATTTTACTAACATTTTTGTAGTATCTAAATTTTTTTTATAAGTATCTGCATTATGCATCATATTCTCTAATTGTTTCTGTAATGTTGTTATTTCTTTCTCTAATGTTTTTGTTCGTGCTGTTAATGAATAAACAGCATCTATTTGAGATAATTCAACTTCTTCTTTTGCGCGCAATGATCTTTTTAAACGTTCTAATTCTGAAATTTGTTCTTCTATTTGTTCTCTGTAATAATTATGATATATATTGAATGTTGAAATATTATATATAATAACTTTTTAATAATATCTGCTATTTGTTTTTTTATTTTTTAAATTAATGAAAACAAAAGAAAGATGTTACTTATGTACTTTTGACTTTTTACTAAAGCATCATTTTCTTTTTCCTTAACACGTAATTTTTTAATAATGTTGCTATGTTGAAGCTGTTGTTTACTTAATTTTTCTCCTTCTTCTCTGAGTTCCTTAATAATTTCATCTTTTTCAGCATTTAAAGTAGACAATTCTTGAGACGATAAACGTGTAGCTGCTTCTACTTTCAACTGTTCCAAATTTTTTCTTAATGAATCTCGTTCTCGTATTGCTTGTTGAAATTTTCTTTCTAAGGCAGAAAGTCGTTGCGTATATTCATCAGTAATTTGATTTATATTTTGGTTTTGCTCTGCATGTTTTTCAAAGTTATCAAGTTGTCTATATAAAAAGGAAAAAGATATAAATAAAAAATTATGATAATATCATAATAATATTCTAAAGAAATAAAAGAATAACTATACATTCTTTAATCATACATACTTTTTTGAACTTACTTTTTCAAATTGTTATTTTGTTCATGCAATTCCATATTCATTCTACTAACATCAATAAGTTTTGATTCTCTAGCTTCTAATATTTCTGTCATTTCTTGTATACGTTTTAATAATTTTTCAATTTCAACATTTGCTTCATCAGATCCTACGCTAATTTCACTCAGTTCCCTTGAATGTCCTTTAGTTTTTAATGTTTTCAATAAAAGATCGCCGCCTTTTGCTGATTGCAGTTTTGCCAAATTCTGTCGTGATTGTATAGAACTTGAATCACCGTTTGGACTTTTTTAAAAAGAAATTATTTGCTATTAAACTCGGAAAAAATTGATTATAATTGTAAACTATATATACAGTTTTATAAAATAAAATTATACATAATTATTATTTTATAGTCATACCTATACCTGGATATAATTTCGATATCACTAGAAGTAGTAGTTTCCAATTCATCTCCACTAGTATGACCACTGGTTTGATCTGACCCAATTTTTACTAAATCAGATCGACTACAATAAATAAAATCAAATTTATATTTGAAATAATTATAATTATATTGTAAAGACTTATATATTAGATAATACCTCTCTGATGAAATAGGAGAATTTTCTCGAGGCATTTCCGTACCTTGTATTTCTGCCTCAATAATTTCACTTCCTTTTTCAATCATTGCATCTTCTAACATTGTCTTTACATAGGAACTAGAGTTTAAGGGTGCTTGTAAAACTCTTCCTTCTGATTTATGAATCAATTGTGGATTTTCTTCTGAACTACTCTCTATTAAAGTACCTTCACAACTTGAATCTGTTGAAATTAAGACTTGATCTGAAACTTCTATCTTTTCTGGTTTAAATAGATAAGTAATTTCAATAGAATGTTCTGCTTCTGCAGGTTCTATAGTAGAATTTATTAATCGATCGAAATTCTTTCGATCGGATTCAGATATTTTACCTGCTCCATCAAAATATTCTGGCTTACGAATCGGTTGTGTAGTAATTGCTTCAATTGGCAAATGTAAATTATGTTTTTCAGTTAAAGAATCAAGATTCAAATCAAGTTTTGTATCTGTATTAGCTTTTTTTAAAGTTAGTTTACTATCTAAACATAAATCATGTATTTTATCATTTGGTGAAACACTAGTAGGTATTTCCACTTTATTCTTCACTTGCTCTTTTTGCTGAAGTGTTTCTAACATTGTTATAACTGTACTTTCTGATGTAGAAGTATAAGAATCTTCTGCTAAGCTTACTTCATCTTTCTCATCAGTATAAGGTATTGTTTCTACATTTTCTGATAAAACTTTCATTGAATGTCCACTGGATAGACTTTTATGTAAATGTGATTCGATTCCTAGATATGTTTCTGTTGATGATTGTTCATCCATATTGCTTATATATAAATTTTCATGCAATGTTTTAACTTCTTCCATTGGAGATTCATATGGCGAAATATCAGAAGATGATGGATTTATCACATTTTCTTTACTTATAAGTTGTGGAACATTGATATCATCCCAACACGGAGTCACTGAATCATCCCGATCTAAAATAGATGATGAATCAGAATTTTTTTGATCTATGGGAGATAAATAAGGACTGGTATCACTTTTCCAATCTCCTAACACTTCCACAGAACTTGGGGATGTTACTAAACTATCTGGTAAAATTTCTACAGATTCAGAATTAACTTTAGTTCCTGTAGCTGGACTGGCTAGATTACTAACAGAACAACTGTCTGAATCGGGAGATGTAGTATATTCAGTATTCGATCGAGAACCAAGAATTTCAACACTTTCCAAACTTTTCTTATCATTTTCTGGAGATACAAAGGATAATCTATTGGATGTGGAGATAGGAGAATCTGAATCATATTCTCGAGTTTCTTTGTCTTCAAATCTCATTTTTACATCTTCCATTTTATTATTAATATCTTTCATTTCCTTTAAAGAATATTCTACTATTTTAGAATTATTTATATTACTATTTGAATCATTAACCTTATCATCTTTGGCAAAAGTTATACTTGTATCAATTGTTTCTAATGAAATTTGTTTTAAATCATTACATGTATTAACATCTTGACTAAGAACATTTTGATCATGAATATTTTTCTCTTTGCAAATTTCTGCTTGTTTAGGTTCTTTTCTAGGATTCAATGATTTAACTTTATAATCTTCTGAAAATGATGATGAAGATACAAGTTTTTTTTCATTTTCAATAGGTGTAGTTTGTAAAGATTTGGAATGAATATTAGCTTTTGCATTATGATCCATTTCATTAAATTTTGGTGATTCAAAAAATGATCCAGTAAAACTACCCCATATACTACTTGTAGCTTCTTGTTTGGATTCTTTCATTTTATCACGATGTGGCTGAACATCATGATGAACATCACTTTTTAATCCCCATGATGCAAAAAAATCTGATGTATCTTCCGTATGACTTTCCAATGGTTTTTGATCCTCATCTTTGATATCTAGTGCTTTATCAATTGTTTTCTGAGCTTCTTTCAAAGCAGACTTAGCCAAATTGGCAAATCCGGTGGCATCAAACCAGCTCATTCTTTATTATATCTAAGAAGTATATAATCATGATAAATATAAAAAAAATGAATAATACTAAAATAATGTACTTTTGTTAAACATTTATTATACTATATTAAAATTATATAAAAAATTATATTTATACAAAAAAAATTATATAAAATTTTACAAAGAAGAGAACAAAAAGAAAACAATATAATAATTAGAGGTTAGAATATATAAAATAATATTTATATTACATTTGACATTATTTTTCACATATACTTGAAAATCCATGTATATAATAAACTAAAAAAAAATTACACAATTTATAATTAAAATGAAATATAATGAGAAATGTGTTTGTATTTTCGTGCTAAAAATTCACGATAAGAAAGCAAAAGACACAGCGTTTAACACTATATTTTGACGTAACATTGTCATATATTATACTTGATATTAATTTAAAATTATTAACATTATCGTATTAATTTATTTTATGAAGAAAATATTTAATTATTAATAATATCAATTAAATAATTTAAGCAAGAAAAAAAATTTATTTACTTACAAATTTATATATACTTACATATTTACTTGCATATTGTTTTAGAAAATTTTGTAAAATATAAAATTAATGAAATTAAAAAAATAAAAAATTGAGAATAAAATGATCTTGAATTATTTTTATCACGAATTCATACTAATTATTACATTAAATGAAAATATTGATATACACACGATAACATATTCTATAAATATTCTTTTTATATAAATTATAATAATTAAATTAATCTATTTGTTAAAATTTATATATAAAAATATATAAAAAGAAAAGATATAGAAAAAAATAAAATTTATTAAATATTTGTGATAATAGCATACTTGCATTCTATTTCTCTTTTGGAATAATTTTATAAATGGTAAAAAATATTCGATACTTTTTATTAATTTTTAATATAATATTTGAATATTTCGATGTGCCAACAAGATATGCCTACAAATTATACTATCTATCTATTATGTATATGTACTTACACATGAATGTAGTTTATCGATGCTTTCAATCATAAAAAGTTTTTCTTTTCACAAGAACTATACATTTTTCTTAGTAAAATTTTCTTCTTTGACATCATAAACAGCAAACTATAGTTAAGTAAATGCAATGCTTTATAATATAATATATTTTTTCAATTCAATAATAGAAGTGCTGAAAATTGTTCTTAGAGAGAAATATTTTCAACAGCTCCAGTGGCGCAATTGGTTAGCGCACGGTACTTATAAGACAGTGAATCGTGAGCAATGCCGGGGTTGTGAGTTCGAGCCTCACCTGGAGCAGTTTTTTTTATTTCGAGATTATTTTCTTCATAAATTAACGATGTATTATTAATTGTTGAAAATATATTTTCGGTAAAATTATTTCTTAAAAAATATGTAAATGTATGGTTAAACGAAGATTTATATTAACAAAAGAAAATAACAACAAAAGGAGTTAATTACACAAATAATTTACTTGTATTTATTATTTCGATTTAATTTTATGAAAACCTAATTGGTAAATACCATGCATCTAATTCTGAACAAAGTTTCAATCCAACTGCAAATAATGCGAGAGATGTTAATGTACTTCTGATAAAAGAATCATTTTTTAAGGCACGAATAACACAGGAAAGTGAACAAGTACAAATATCATCGAAATAACTTGTACCCTTATTTAACAAATAAGAATCTATGATGCTTTGCCTTTCTTCAAGTTTGCGTATTCTATTCTCTATAGAAATCATTAAATATTTTAATACTTATCATTCAATAATAACAATATGTAATAAAATATACTTACTTCGCGATATACGACGAGGACAGAATGGATCACATTCCTCTGGAAATAATACAGGCTCTTCTTTATCCACACGCTTTATCTTTTTCATTTTTTTCACTTTTTCTGGAAAAATCAAAACGTTATTATATATTTTTCTTATTTTTTCTATTCTTTCACGTCTTTCTAAAAATTTAGCTATATATATATTTCGAATTCGATTTATCATTTTTCGATATATTTTTAATCATGTACATCGTAATTACCCTCGTCTATGTCCCACTGTGTAGCAGATTCTATATGAATTTTTGGAACTTCTGGAGGATATTCTTTTATAATTTCTGCGACTTCAGGAGGATATTCTTTTACAATCTCTGGGACTCCAGGAGGATATTCTTTTACAACCTCTGGGACTCCAGGAGGATATTCTTTTACAACTTCTGGAACCCCAGGAGGATATTCTTTTACAATCTCTGGGACTCCAGGAGGATATTCTTTTGCAATCTCTGGGACCTCAGGAGGATATTCTTTTTTAATCTCTACGACTTCGGGGACTCCAGGAGGATATTCTTTTTTAACCTCCGCGACCTCAGGAGGATATTCTTTTATAATTTCTGGTTCTTTTTTGATTTTAGGAATCTCTACCACATCTTCTTCTTTGATTGTAGGCTCTAATTCATAAAACTCCCGAAGCTCTGCTACTTTTTCTGGATCATATTCATATTCAATAACTCGTTCAATATCTGGTTTAATATCTGGTCTGATATCTGGTTTAATATCAGGTTTAATATCTGGTGGCTCATAAATTTTTTTATCAATAATTGGTTTTTCACTTGGAGGAAGATCTTTCTTTAAAATCCATGGTGCTTCAGAAGCTGGAAATTGTGTTAATTATTTTGAAGAGCAAAGATAAGTAAAAATATTTCAAATAAAGAACGATGAACATAAGCTATACCTATTTTTTTTAGTTGAATTTTTACCAAAGGACACCATGGTTTGCATGCAGGCATTTAGATTAATTTCATAAAAATCTTTAAAATTGTTTTAAAGATTTACAATAATTCTATCAAACCTTCCATAATAAAAATTTTGATCGAAAAATCGATCTTGCTGGTTATTTGACGGTTTGCTATATCATTAATGGTTGACAAATGATTTTCGTGTATTCAATTATCCCATTGCTCTCTCTTTCTCTCTCTGAATTATACCATACAATATTCGAATAGAAAAATATTTTTGATATAAATTGGTATTTTATACCATCGAAAGAAAATTGTGAAATGAATATTTGTGAAAAAGAATGTTTAAATGAAATATCTGAGTCAAGTTCGGTTACTGGCTCATTATTAAATAATTTTAATAATTGCGATTGTTCTAAATATTTAAAAAAAAAAAAGGAAAAGAAAATCATTACCCAAGAAAAAAATGATTTGTTGCCTTCAAATTATCTTGATCAAACAATATTTTCGTTGTTAATACCTGCATTGGAAGAAGCACTTATCGAAGCATCTAAACAAAATGTTCTTCGGGTATGTAATTTTTAAATTGATCTAATAATGATTTAAATCCTAATTTAAATTTAAATTTAAATTCGAGACTCAAATATTTAATAATACCTATAAATAGTTATAAATAAATCATCAATAGGTACAAAAATGTCGTTTTAATGGTATCGATTATATCGCAGAGATTCTGTGGAATCGTAATCCACGTCGTTCGAAAATATTTTCACCTCCTCTAAATGTATTCCAAATTCCATCATTTAAAGATTATTTGCGTCTTAAGTAAGTAAAAAATCTCAAATGCATATATACATATTTATATATATTTATATATAGTATATTTTATATATATATATATAAAATATACATTTTATTTATTTTATAAAAATTTTATACATTTTATTTATTTTATCTTTAGTCCTAGGCCATATTATCCAAAATCTTGGTTATGGTCCGAGGATAAAGCGGCATTGCACATACAAAGATACATTCGTGGTTGGCTTGTAAGAAAACGCACGGATGTTCAAGAAATGAGACAATTTTGGAAGGTTGGTATAATTAAAAAATAGAAATATATTTAAGATATAATTTTTTATTTCATTCAAACTTGTATTATATTGTATCTTATTTTAATTATATCAATTATTTTACATTTAATTCGTTACAGGATATTGCGATGAAAAATCTCTTTGACAAAAATGATATTCTACAATCTCAAAAATTTTTACGTATGTTTTATTTGAAATTTATATTAGTAATGATATGATTCTTAATATGGTATTAAGATTTTGTTTTTTTACAGATATTTCAGAAGATGAACGCGAAGCTTTAATTAAATGTGAAAAATATCGATCAATAGCACAAAAGTTGCAGGAGCAAAGAAAATCTTTTATTTAAAGATCATACTAAAGGGTAACATCCTAGTTAAAAAAATATTTTATTTTTATTATTATATTATAAGATTCGTTGAATATATAAAATTATATTCATGATATATTCTCTTGCTTAATATTTGTATATAAACTAGGACTTGCTGGTTTTCCTAATCCTATATCAACATTAACTGTAGGAGTTTCACCCTCTTCAGCGATTTTATAGTTTTTAATACCTAAAGGGGCATATTTGAGTTTCAATTTTAAATCGGAAGATTCTTTTTTCAGATTTTTTGTTTGACGTATTAATATTTCTTTCAAAAGAGGTGGAAAGTTTGTAGTTCTTGGCATGATCCTCTGTGTTGGTTGTTGAGTTCTGTTTATATAATTTGCCTCTTGATCTTTAGGAATCAATATATAATCTGGCTTATATGTCACTGTATCTATTTGTACAGGTGTAGAAAGCTTTTTACCTCGGAAAACTTGCTCGACCAATACTACAACATTTCGCGGATCCTAGGATATAGAATTTTTTTTATTGGCAAAATTTTGGCAAATTTTGTTTAAATTATTACATTATAATTATCGTATTAATCATTATAAGGAAGAAGAATGTACATGAAAATGTTTTGAAGTATCCGGTAATGCTGCAACTTTAAGTATTTTCATATAGGATGCTTCAGGATACCTTTGTTGAGTACTTCGTATTACCATTCTACCTACGCCATTGTTCTTCAAATTTCCTAATATTTCCCACAATGGTTTGCCTTTCAAAGAATGCGTTCTACCAATATATTTTATCACCATATTTTGACCACTCAGTACGTTTTTGTTTTTAAAATCGGCTAATTTCTTTTTCACTGAAATAAGGTTAGATTTCTTGTTAAATATAAACAAGGAGAGTAAATAGTAGAAGAAGGACAGATATAAGACAAAAATTCAGAAACCAGCGCCATCTTCAGAATGTCGCAAATGAAATACATAAAGAAAGGATAGTATATAATAGAAAAAGGATAGAGATAGAATAAGAATTGATTATCAGCGCCATTTTCTGAATGCTAAAATATTTTCTCGAAACAAGATAAGAAAAACTAAGAATTGAGGATTAGCGCTAGTCTTGAATGCTGAAAATATATTTCTAGAAATACTCAAAAGATGGCGTCGGTCTTTAATTTTAAGTAATTTTGTACAATTTTGAAAGACACTTATAATTTTCAAACAAAAAAGAATAATGAATCACAGTTAATTTCAAACTATTTATAAGTGTCACAGCTTTAATTTGTATTCTTTAAAAAATAGAAAATTTTATTCAGAAGTCAAAACATTTGTAATTTTTTATTTTATTATATGACTATTAGTGTTGTTTGCTTATACCGCAAAATAGTAGTGTAAATTTTTTGAATAATTTTCCAAATATTTTTCTAATTTTTAACAGAAGAAAATATATAAATATAATTAATATTAATAATAATAATCCCAAAATATTTTAATTTTATAATTATAAATTATAATATTTTATAAATATATATATATATATATATAATTATAAACTTTAATTTGAGCTCTTGAAGATTAAAAAATTTAGTTCAGAAGTCATGAAAATAGTATTTTTTATTTCTTGTTCTTACATAATTAATTTAATTTATTTATCGTAACATGGCTATAGTGTTTTCTTTAATTTTGAAATATAATTAATTTAAAAATTTAATTTTTCCTATAAAATTAATTATCATATTATAATTTAGTATTTGATAATGATGAATAATATATTGTTTATATTATCCAGCAAATTAATTATAGATATAAGACATTTTTTTTTAAATGTAAATTAGATTTTTTGTTTATATTAAAAATTTAATTATGATGCAATATAAATTCATATTGAACAATGATTAATATTTCTAATAAATAAAAGAAAGTAATGAGAAAGGAAATAATGAGATTATACAATGTTTATTAGAACAAAATATAACAAATATATTGCAAATAAAATGCAGTACTTAACGATCCGAATTTACTTCGAATCACTACTCACGAAAAAAACGATAATTATCAATCGTTTACAAAATAATAATTATAATTAATTTACTTAGTATACTATATCTTAGCATACATTCTTATAACATTATAAATTATAATTATATTATAAATTATAATTATCGTAAAAATCTTTGAATCTTCGAGTTATGATGAAATTGTATTAAAATTATAATTAAAAGTTCAATTGAAACATAACAAAGTGGATGTGTTTAAATAAAATCGAAATAATGAATGAAATTATATGATCCAAATATTGGAGGTAGCGAATGATTTTTTTAATAATGAATCAATAACGATTAATAATTTGTTGAATCCAATCAAGATAATAAGAAACACGAGCATAAACTCCAGGAACACCAGGTTGTCCACAACCAATGCCCCATGATACAATTCCTGCCAACTGCCAACGACCATTTCGTTCGCAAACCATTGGTCCACCACCATCACCTTTGCAAGCATCTTTTCCTTCTTCTCCGCCAGCACAAATAAATCCAGGATGTAAATTGAAACCTGGACCTAATCTTGTTCGTCTCATTTGCTGTTCACAGGCTTGGTTGCTTATCACAGGGACATCAACCTCTTTTAAAATATTTTGATACTTTCCAAAATCTCCGAATGCATCTTTACCCCAACCAGTTGTCCAGCATCTATATTATTCCCACAATGAAAAATTAATTTTGAAAGAACGAAATTACGAAATAAGTGAACTTTGAAGAACGAAATAAGTGAGTAAATATAAATAATGTAAAAAAAGTAAGTAAATAAATAAATAAAAATAAAATGCTTACCTGCTTCTAATGAAATCATCGCGTTTGTCCGGTAAACAAGCAGGACTAATGTGTGGATTCTTTTGGAAATCGACTTCATGATTTATTTTCAATATCGCGATGTCGTTATAAAGAGTGCCGGCATAAAATTCTGGATGCACGTGGACATTTGTTACATCACGTTCTATATAGGGATAAAATTCAACATCGTGATTTACATCCCATTCTCCTAGTCGAACGCGAAGATCTCGTGCCGCATAAGTTTTTACACAATGAGCCGCCGTGAGAATATGTCGAGGAGAAATCAGAGTGCCACCGCATACGTATACACTTTCCGTTGGATCTTTTTTCAGTATCGCTACTTGCCAGGGATATTCACCTATCGAATATAAGTGAATTAAATCTAATTGTTGGCTTTACACGAGATCGAGATTTAAAAATCTATTTCTTACCGAATTCAGCATCACCGTCAACGTAAGAAGGAGTTTTAATTCTTCCATTGATTCCTTGAGTATACCTGATTCCGCACTGACCGGGTCGTGGTTTTCTCGATGGTTGCCTTTGCGGACAGCAAACATAACCTGGACCACAAATTCGAGCTGATCCAACGCCTGCGTATTGTCTCTGTTAAAAAAATCAAATTTTTATATATATATATATCATGTCAGAAGTTTAACTATAAATGAATTATATCTATTTATATATATATACTGCGTGTATAACATATCAAATGTTTAAAAATTTTGTCTCCTTGATTTATTCAATTTCGATCGCCAATATTTACCTTTGTTATACGTTTCGTTTCCATTCTCGCTTCAGACTGTATGTCACGCTTTCTTCTATTCGGAAATAAAACTTTGCCACCAGTTTGTTTTGGAATCGTAGATCCATTCGCATGATCGATAGATATTTTATCATTGTTACGCGCGATACCATGATAATTATCCTCGTAATCGTAATTGTAATCGTAATCGTCATCGTCATCTCGATAGTAATCCGAATATCGATGGGGATAAAGTGTCTCACGATGACTCGTATAACGATGGAATAAAGGATCGTGTGGGTTTACGTAATATGGTTTCTCGTAAAACTCGATAGGTTTGAGGGGATAATAATGCGGCGCATACGAAGGTCCATAACTTTCGAACAGCGTTTGCTTCTTGTGAGAGAGCAGATGCCCGAGTTTCTGCACGATATTCCGATTAGGCGTTACGTGAAAATTGACAAACGGTTTTACCACTTTTTCGCCGTATTCGTCTTTGGTGAATTGTACTGCAAGCAGAGGATTCACGGAGACCAGGCCTAAATCTATGCCTTGATCGGTCGAACCGTACCCTCTGTATGGATTTACCAGGACATTGCTACCGTAAGGGTTGATCGGGTACGGGCCACCGGTTTGCGGTAGACCGAAACTGATTCCCCAGGTCGGCTTGAGGTTTAATTTCGAAGAGTCCAGATCGCTAGCGTCGAGTCTCTGCAACCAGAGAGTCGAACCAGTCGTGGATAGAGACCGACATACCTTCCGTATTTTGCTATTTCGTTACGCTATTCGATATTCGTTCGAAATTATAACTCGTATAAATATAAAAACCCGGGACCCTGCCCTCTGACTTTCGCTATTCGAAACGAAACGACGACGACAATATCAACGATTCTATCTAGTGGTTAACTTCTAATAAGTAAAAAAAGTAACAAAACTTGAACATTCTTACCCCTTCACCATTAGACTTCTTTCTTCCTTCGATGTTTACCGATTCGCCATCAGTCGTCGTCGTCGTCTCCCTCTTGTTTCGAGCCTTGTTCGTTTCCTCTGTTTGCTGCTCATCCTTCCGTGTAATAGTTTGAAAATCGTTCGACCCGACGGTAAACGTTTCGTTCGTATTTTTTTCTATCACCACCGCGGCTGTGTCCTCCGTAGATTCGGCCTCGATATTCTTGTTCAGATTTCGAGGATCGATGGGAAGGAATAAATCGTCCTTACGACCTGCTTGTTCCCTTGGGCACTGTCCGTACGGTACACAGACGCAATCCTCCGTATAAAAATCATTGTCGAAGCCTTCGTTGTTTCCATAATAATAACTGCTAGTCGATCCAGAAGTAACGTAATCGTTGGAAGACGATTGAACGGCGTTAGGAGAAATGTAGTTGCCCGGTGAAAAGTATTTGCCAGATTTATAACCGTCCGCCTTAGCATGCAAGTCAAAGTCTTGCATCGGTTTCTCGTATACGGGATATCTTTCAGCGTAGCTACTCGCCGACACGGAACCATCGTTGCTCGTTGTCCCTTTTACTTTGAACGCCTTTTTATAATCATCCAAGTCCTGAAAACCGGCACCGAGCACTCCAGAGTTGGGAATATCGTAACTCGTTCCTATATTTCCAGCACCGTAACTAAGAGACGAAGGGACGCCACCGATCGTTGCGCCACCATTCGCGTGATGATAATGATGATGAACATGTTGCTGAACGGTTTCCGAGCCGATCGTCGGTCTCAACGCGATCTGCTTTTTATCGATCAATTGACCGTTGCCTGCGAATTCGAAATTTTCGTTCGCAACTCCTGCCTCGTATACAGGTCTCGACGAGAATGAGGGATAACCAGGTTTCTTAAACGCGGGATAAGAAGAGGAGGAGACAAATGAAGGTGGATGAGGCGCACCACCAATTCCGTAAATCACTTCTGGCGGTGGTGATCCGGAGGAAATAAATCCAGGCGGTCTTATGGCAGGCGTGTATGGTCGTTTCACAGGTATGGCTGGCAGAGGTCTGCCGACAGGTTTGATAGTTACGGGTTGAGCGTAAATTATATCTTGCGGATATATCCCACGATGAGGAGAGTAATACGGCCGACGTCCCTCGATATTGTCGCACTAAATAATTCGTATTTTCATTTTTACGGGTCTTGTTTTTTTTTTTTTTTTCGATCGAGTTTTTATTTAAATCCATCCAGAATACACTTACGTTCATTAATCCTAGAGAGCACAGTTTATCCCTGATGTACGTACGAGCGATCGTTTCGTTTCCCAATTGAAGTGCGTTCTTCACCTCCGGGTCTGCGTACAATTGATCGAAACCCTCGACGTTGCGACCCTGCCGATTAGACACGAGAATTTCGTCGATCACCGATTCTACCTATAGAAGGCACATCGTTTAAAATAATACGATCGTTATAATTATAGAGAGAGATCATCGTAAGAACTTTCTTAGTCTACTTACGGATCGTTGCTCGTTGGGAGGATTGACGATTTCTATGTTCGAATTTACATCTCCATCGCTGTCTAAAGTAGCTCTTTTCCCTTGTGCCTCACTTTTGCCCGGATTCTCGGGATTATCGGCTTGCCATGACCATTCACCGGGATTATTCACCGGCATTTGCGTCGCAAAAGTGTGAACGACTATTCCGAGTAACCAAACGAACCTCAGCATTATTCTAAGGAGAAAAATCGACGAAAGATTGTATTGTGTCGTTTCTCTTTCTCTTTCCCGTCGAACGATATTAACTCGTCCGATAGAAATTTTTTAAAGAGCGAGGAAAGAGCGAGCGGCGACGAAAGATATTGGAACAATAGTGAAGACCGACCGACAAACCTCAACCGAACGAAAGCGAGAGGATGTTGGGAGAAAGTCGCCAAGCAGGTCTTTGCGCGTCTTTTACACGCCTACGTAGGAAACACATGTTTTCCAAGTACGTCTTCTTTTCGAAAATTTTCGACTTGGGTGAAAGTTGTTGCGTAATATTTGCGCGGTATTTCCACGTATCCCTACTTCGTTCGACGAATATTAAATATGGAATGTATATGTATAACAATGCTTCTGATTAAAAAAAATAATCCAAAATTTTAAACTGTCTGTGTTAAGTGTCTGTGTAAAAGTGAAAACGAAAACGGGAGAAAGTTGAGGAGGAAAGTCAAAAGTGAAGGACGAAACGATCTTGGTTTAATTCTTACCTTATCTTCTTCACGTCGCAACGAAAATTTATCCAAGATTTTTTTATAATCCGCAACTTGACAGCGAAATGCGTCTTCGACGAATCGAGTTTCGCTCTCTAACCAAACGCTTTCTCCATGAACGAGGTTACTCTGTGCGTTCACCGATGCTATTCGTATCTTATATAGACGTCCCTTTCGGAGATGCTGAGACCCCAACAACCAACAACCCACTAGTGGGGTATGGGCTTGTGACTCACGCTTGCCGGACATCCGTTTTGAATAGGTTCTTCGAGTCGCGCCGAGTATTCTTTCAGCTCGCGTGAAATTCGCGCCACACCACGTGCTTTTCCAATTCAACACGCATCGGATCGCGTAATACCCTAGGTCATATTCTCCTTTTATTTCGCTATGAAAAATACAAAAAGCGACGAATTATCATTTTGAAATGATAATATATATATTTACGTATTTTTCGTAAATATATTCATGGGATTTTTCGCCGATAAATAATTGTTAAGCAAAGGTCAATGAATTCAGTTTTTCACATTTCGTAGCGCGGGGAATGACGTTGATGCAGATCGAGAATATGTATATTATATGTATAATATAATGTATGCATATTATAAAAGTTTAATTTTGTTAATTAAAGAAAAAAAAAAAATAAAAATTCAGCGGTGGATCGGGGTCGAGAGACGGATGACGCGACACGAGCGACGTAGGTGCGTACAAATCTACGCAACCGTATTGCATAACTGGGGATTTTCGTTAATAGCTTTACGTAACGTCATCTATAAAGTCTCCTCCTTTATAAACAAGAGTTAATCTAAAATCAACGCATAATTTGATCGGATTAATTATCGAAAGAGATAACTTAACTCCGCTCGAGATTTCGAATAAAATTAAAAATAGAAAAAAGTTTTATTTCATTCAAGTTTATTAGATATTCTAATACAATTTAAATATATATATCTAAACTCGACGTTATAATTATTGAATCGCGAGAAAGCATTATAAGAAAGTTAACAATTTCTCCTCCTATTGCCTTGAAAATGGGAAAGTAAAGGAGCGATTGATTCAACTACGAAAACGTTCCGTGTTTGAAAGCTTCGAATTTTCGATACCGAAAATGTGATGTTGATGAAATTAAAAAAAGTTAAGCTGTTTTCGAACGCCTCTTCAATGTACCATTTCCGCAGCACTTCCGTTCCTTTATAATGCTTTCGAGATCCGGGAGAAAGTGTGTTCCTCTGTTGTTTGTTCAAGAGAAAAAAATTGATCAACTTAAATGCTAGATCGTATCGATATATTAAATTTGTGCGAGTTCGACAACAGTAAAGATCAAATTCGGATTAATTTGCGAACAGTTGTGAAATGTTGGAAACGGATACGATATTGCATAGATGATTACGTAACGCGGATTTTCCACCCTCTCTCTTTCTCATAACCCTCAAGATTTTACGCGTGCCAACTGATCAATCGACTTCGATTCACAGTGAAATCGCAATCCGCTTGCATTTTCGAAAGTACTGGGGAAAACCAGAGGGAAAAGGCAAGAGGCAAATATCGAAATCGTTACGAATTATATTTACACCGAAAATTCTTTTTTCTAAACATTAAATTAAAGATTACGTATTATCATAGATGAATATTATTATTCCTCGCGCATCGTTTTCATATGACACGCCTGAAAGAGTTGGCGCAGAGAAAGCGATGTCTATTTTCACTTTCGATTTCGATTCACGTTTAAGGAAGTGGGCAAGGAAGGGAGGTACGAATATTTGAACGAACATTTTGATTTTACGAATTGATATTTAACTATATATTTCGTGGTTTGCCGAACAAATTTATCGATATAAGATACATGAGAATAATCTATGAGAAGGGAGAAGTCGTATTCTGCACGTTGGTACTGGCTAGATCCAGTTACCGCCCGAATCCAAGAACGAGTGACGTCAGTAGATAATACGATAACCGTGCTGTTCGATCGAGTAAGTGGAAGGTGCTGCCGCCACTTCTATCGGAGGTAAAACTGGCAAGGCGTAAGCGTACGCCGAGATCTGGAAAAAAGGAAACAGAGTTACCTTGCGCGTGTAACAGAAACGAGAAACGATTGGATGAGTAGCTGCTCGATCGAACAACTTTACAGACCTGTAAAGGTGAGAGAATGGGTGCCGCGGCTAGTGGTGTCGCCAGGGGTGCCAAGTTGGCCAGTTTGGTCGTGGAGGCTGGTGTTTTTACGTCGGCCATCATGCTCAGAGATTTGGCAGATGCGGATGAGAGTGGCGGTGCCAACGTTGCGGCTGATTCGGAAGAAATCGGTAATGCAGGCAGTGTCGGGATTGGCGGACTCTCCGTTTTAGCTGGTAACGAGGACGTTGGAGCGGCGTCAACCGTGGCGATCGCGACAGCGAGAACGACCTGAAGGAATCGAGGATTTCTTTTCTTAGGGGGAGGTTAACGCGAAAATTATTATATCTACGAGATCCAAGTAAATGATTCGCGTAAAGAAAAAAAAAAAAAAAGGAAAATTTTTCGTTTTACTCACGAATTTCAGCATGATGAGATTTGCGCGCACAAAAGCTCGTTTATTTCTGACCGTGGATCGAGGGGAATCTCTCCTACTTATAGAGATCTTGGAGGTGCCGTAAAAAGGAAACCCGTCTTCGTTCCTTACACATGTTTGTTGTATTCCTCTTTGACTTCAGGGGCGGGACTTATCCTGTAACGTGGCTTCACCTTGAACGGGCGTGCATGAAAAATCTTAGGGAATATTTTTTTCCCCGACTACCAGCTCCACCAGAAAAATTGACCAGAATAAAGAACGGGAAGGATTTCGATCGAAATTTAATTAAATCGGTGCAGGCAGCACGATCGAATGTAATCGCTGCTCGATACGCTGCTGAAAACTCTTCTATAAGAGTTAAGATGTAACGTTTAATTTTAGATCGAGAGAATCCTTCACAAAGGACAAAGAATAGAACGGAGAATAGAATTGTCGAGGCACGAAAATCGAAACGTAAGCTTGGACGGAACGAGTATCGCGTGGATTGATTGACATAAGCGGGCGTCGAAAACTTGTGACGTAATATGTTGCCATTGAGTTATAATGAAAATTGTCTTCCATCGAAAATCGATTCAACGATGATCGATACGTTGAACCGATATAAAAAGAAAAAAAATAATAAATAAAATTCTGAAAATTCGCTTTCAACAACGCTTAACCGCGTAAAGTTAAAAGTTTTGAAAAAAATAAAACATCGAGATTTTGCGTAAAATCCTGGTGTCGATGCACCCACGTGAAGAAGGGATAAGGGCGGTACCTGTTCGGACGACAAAAATCCACTTGGCGATTGTAACCGGTTCGCAGGGCGATCTAGGTACATATTTCGCTCGTCCTTAAACTCGAGGCCAAGGAACTTTCTAGAATGCTCGAAGGATTAACCATTTTCTCCCTAACATTTTATCCCTAAATTTTCTCATCTCGTAAACTTATCGATCTCAACAGTTATTTACATAGATGGATCGATCTCGAAATTAATAAATTTCGAAAAATAAATGAAAGAAAGAAAAGAAAAGAAAAAACAAATACCAGGAAACAATGGAAAGAATCGGGTAATGACAAAAGACGCATAGGTGAATGAAAATTAGCAAAAATTTATTGACGAAAATTAATAGTCGACAGCTTTGATTTTCGAATCATGTCCGATTCCAGGTGAGATGATCGGGAGGGGGAGGAGAATACCGCGATTGGGAAAAGCACGATCGACTAGAACGGCTGAGATGCGGAGACGTCGCAGTTGCGTGGATTCAGTACGTGGCGACGACCGGGGCGTGAGCGTACACGGCCGCGGCTGGTGCAGCGGCGACGAGCGGTGCGGCTGTCTTGACGACGGCGGCGGTGGCCACGGGGGCGGCGCTGTCGGGAGCTGCCGCAACGAGCGGGCTCTTCACCGATACTGTGTAGGTGTTGGCGTAGCTGGTGGCGACCGGAAGGGTGTGAGCGACCGCGGCCGGGGCAGCGGCGGCCACGGGGGCGGCGTTGTAGGGAGCTGCCGCAACGAGCGGGCTCTTCACCGATACTGTGTAGGTGTTGGCGTAGCTGGTGGCGACCGGAAGGGTGTGAGCGACCGCGGCCGGGGCAGCGGCGGCCACGGGGGCGGCGTTGTAGGGAGCTGCCGCAACGAGCGGGCTCTTCACCGATACTGTGTAGGTGTTGGCGTAGCTGGTGGCGACCGGAAGGGTGTGAGCGACCGCGGCCGGGGCAGCGGCGGCCACGGGGGCGGCGTTGTAGGGAGCTGCCGCAACGAGCGGGCTCTTCACCGATACTTTGTAGGTGTTGGCGTAGCTGGTGGCGACCGGAAGGGTGTGAGCGACCGCGACCGGGGCAGCGGCGACCACGGGCGCGGCGTGGACGGCTGGTGCCAAGAAGCCTGGTGCTGGTTCCGGTGCTGGAGCGGCCAGGGCGCAGGCGAACAGGGCGAACAGAGCGACGAATTTGTACATGGTTGCTGCAGTCGTATGATTTCTACTCGACGAGAGAAAAACGGCTCGAGAAATTCGTACTGGGAATAGCGGCTGAGATCGCTGACAGTCGAATGATGCTTGACCAGTCGAGCGGCTGCCCTTTTATTCGTCCGACTTGACCTCTCCCACCCAAGAACGCGCGCACTCCATTCCATCCGATTCGACCCGGCTTCGTTTCTCGAACGAACGCTGTCCTCTACCACTTACGCGTTTTACCTTCAACGGCTCGGCGTTGTATTCAGGGTCCTTGCGTTTTTCGCTTCGTACCTTCGCGCGCGTGGAGAGAGCATTGCCAAGGCCTTTCGCGCGCCTCGATCTGGATCCGCGTGCTCGAAAGATCCTGGTCGCTCTCTTTTTCGATACCCGCCCGATAACAACTGATCTCCTCGTCTCGTCGATATACGAAGGGAGGGGGAGAACGAATTCGCGAACGAGTATAGCACCGTAAGGTATCGTAAGAGGTACGGACAAATGTCTATAATGGTCGAAGCCCACTTGTATTTCGAGATAATTTCTACTAATTAACCGACCGTTCGTTAATTAATAATACGCGCGAATCCCCGTCTCGTAATCAGATCTCTATTTCTACGTTAACGTAACGCTATCAATACCGATGCGATCGAAGTTAATACCGATACCGATTACGTTATACACATAGGCTTTTTTACTTGGAACGGCGATTAGATTGAGTAACGATTGGTAATCCGTGTTTTAACGCCCACTTCGTTACTTCGTACCGAAAATGCATCGAGGCGCGTCGTTTAGAAATAACAATTCGTAATTAATTTAGGATATTTACTCGTTTTTCGGAATGAAAAGAAAAAAAACGAAAAGAAAGAAAAATCGAATTACGAAAACGAAGCGATCCAACTTGACTTCGCATGGCGTGCTCTGATAATTTACGAGGCGGTCGTGTTCTTTCCGGAATCGGTCCACCTCGTATCTTTCCTCCTTTCCCTTTCCCTCGTTTCGTTAATCTTTTTTTGTCATACGCGACTGACTGGTCGCGTATTTCGCGGCAAGGTCGCGTTTCGTAAATGCCTCCCCCTCCCCCCGCTCTTCACGTCGTGGTGAACGCCGTCCAACGACAAAGTTCGTCCTCCACGAGCTTACACTTTTTTTTTCTTTCTTTCTTTTTTTTTTTTTCTTTTTTTTATCTTTCATTTTCTCCCGTTTTTTCGTCCTTGCTCGTTTCTCTGCAGCTTTTACGAGAATGGAAAGATCGGCGGAGGACTCCGACGCGAGATCGCCGATAACCATGAGCCTAGGCAACGCCCAAATCCGGAAGGCCTTGGCCTCACGTCGGATATCGTGCAAAGACTTTCGGATTACGGCACCACCAGACAGGATTTTCGAGGCTCTCGTCAAAAGTTAACCAGTCGGTCGTTCGAGAAGGGGGATGCTCCGCTATAAAAGTGGCCGCCATCGTTCGAAATCGAATCACTCGAGGTTTCATAGAGATCGAGTACGATATATTTTTAAACAGAAAAAGAAAAAAAAAAA
>NW_006263412.1:162918-166786 GCF_000469605.1 Apis dorsata
TCGGTAAAATAGAGCAAACGCGTCACGCCATCACGTTCGCGCGTATATATATATATATCACTTATAATTATTCGAATTATAATAAACGGAAAAATCTTCTCTTCGCGACCGCCCTTCTCTTCGACAAGAACGAACCAAATTCTTCTCGCTTCGACAAGCAGATTTCCAGTAATCGATATTCGCAGTCTATTCTCATCCGCTTTGGTTATATTTACATTCACGTAACCGTTGCTTATTAGCACCTGTTCGATGCAAATACTTACGGTTATATATTAGATTCGATACGGTTTTACGTACGTAATAATATAATTTGCGTTACGTTCGGTAAGAGCACATAGGGGCAAGGGATAAAGATGGAATTGTATGTAACGATGGAAGGAGGGAGGGGAAAGGGGACGAATTACGAACGAAAGAGGCGAAAAGATGCGCAGAGACGATAAACGCAGCGCGTTGCAAAGCAGGAGAGATTTCTGCAACGTTGTGTGTACCGTCTCTGTTCGTGGCTCGCCAACCGCGAATGTAGTAATCTCGAGAGACCTCGACCGATCGAATGTAGAACGGTGGTGGTGGCACGATGAAAAGAATCGCCTCGAGTATAACGATATACCGTTGACAATACTATCCGCGTTTTCGTTTCGCTGTTTCGTTTCGCAGGACGCTCGATGATTCGTTGAAGATTTCGACTCATGCTTTCACCGCTCGACGATCCAACGGCGGCCGTTTATTTCGCGGACGAGGCAGACGCGCAAAAAACGCGCGAAAGACGCATGCGCGGATAGACGAACACGCGGATAAGAAACAACAACAATAACAAAACTGCCCGATGAAACGGATGAATGGAAACGAGGTTTCGATTATTACATAGCCGTAGCCGATTAATCGGTGGATTTTTATTAAAAACAATTTGCCAAGAAAAAATCTTATTGGTGGTAGATTTTACATAATATATTGAAAAAACGTATTTCGATGTGTTTTTTTTAAAGTTACAATAAACGCTGACTTAAGAGGACAGATTGAGTAGTAAGATAGTCGTTGAAAAGGTGAGGTGGAAGATTCGAACGTGTTAAGGAGAGAAATCTATTTTTAAACGCAATACTAATTCGTGTGATACAGGCACTTTTTCATAAGGAACGAAATTTATACTATATATATATTTTCTTTTTAAAAGGCAATTCAACTTTTACGGGTGTTCACCCTCACCCTCTTCTTCTTCGTCGAACTCGCCTTCTTCCTCGGCGGTAGCCTCTTGATATTGCTGGTACTCGGAGACCAAGTCGTTCATATTGCTCTCAGCCTCGGTGAATTCCATTTCATCCATTCCCTCTCCCGTGTACCAATGCAGGAAAGCTTTCCGCCTGAACATCGCCGTGAATTGTTCCGATACTCTCTTGAACAATTCCTACGGGAATTTCAAACGGGATACAAAATTTTTTTTTTTTTTTTCTATTCTCGATCGATCGAAATATTTCTCGCCCGAGTTTTACCTGAATCGCCGTTGAATTCCCAATGAAAGTTGCCGACATTTTTAACCCGCGAGGGGGAATGTCGCACACGGCAGTCTTAACGTTACTAGGAATCCATTCCACGAAATAACTACTGTTTTTATTTTGAATATTGAGCATTTGTTCGTCCACCTCCTTCATCGACATCCTCCCTCGAAAGACGGCTGCCACGGTCAGGTAACGACCGTGGCGAGGATCGCACGCCGCCATCATGTTTTTCGCGTCAAACATTTGTTGCGTGAGTTCCGGGACCGTTAGAGCTCTGTATTGCTGCGAACCTCTGTTTCGAAAGGAAACGATACGAACGATATTGTTCGAGACAAGATTTCTTTTTTTCCTTTTATATGTATATATATATATATGTATAATAACTATATAATTCAAGTTAAATTTAGAAACATTAGATACCGCACCTGGACGTTAAGGGTGCGAAACCTGGGATAAAGAAATGCAATCTGGGGAAGGGTACCATATTTACAGCGAGTTTACGCAAGTCGGCGTTTAGTTGTCCAGGAAATCTTAAACACGTGGTCACTCCGCTAAGCGTTGCGCTCACCAAGTGATTCAAATCACCGTAAGTCGGTGTCGTTAACTTCAACGTACGGAAGCAAATATCGTACAGGGCCTCGTTATCGATACAATAAGACTCGTCTGTATTTTCAACCAATTGATGCACCGACAGAGTGCAGTTATAGGGTTCGACCACCGTGTCGGATACCTGCGCAAAAATCGCGCCATCGCGATTTTAATAATAAAAATGAAAAAAAGGAAAAAAATAATAAGCCTATAGCCTGCAGTACCTTCGGAGAAGGGACCACGCTGAACGTCATCATAATTCTATCCGGATATTCCTCACGAATTTTGGATATAAGCAGCGTTCCCATTCCAGCTCCTGTTCCACCACCGAGAGAATGAGTCAACTGAAATCCTTGCAAACAGTCGCAACTTTCGGCCTCTTTCCGGACGACGTCGAGGACCGAGTCGACGAGTTCAGCGCCTTCGGTGTAGTGGCCTTTGGCCCAATTGTTCCCGGCGCCGCTCTGCCCGAAAACGAAATTGTCCGGCCGAAATATCTGGCCGAACGGGCCGGAGCGTACCGCGTCCATTGTCCCCGGCTCCAAGTCGACCAGGATCGCTCTTGGAACGTACTTCCCTCCCGACGCTTCGTTGTAATAAACGTTTATGCGTTCCAGCTGGAGATCGGAGTCACCGTGGTAGGTGCCGGTTGGATCTATACCGTGCTCGTCGGAGATCACCTCCCAAAACTGTGCGTGGCGAGAGGAGAGAGAGAGAGAGAGAGAGAGAAGAAAAAAATAAGATGAGGATAAGAAGGAGGAAGGGGAAGAGATAGTGATAAAATTGTTTCGAATTCGTTAAGAAAAATACCTTGGCTCCTATCTGATTGCCGCATTGACCAGCTTGGAGATGGGCAATTTCACGCATTTTTTCGATCTTCGATTTCTACGCACTGTTCCCGACACGATTTCGTTACTCGCGAAACACTTTTCGCTCGATTCCCTCTATCTTTGCTATTCTATCGGTACTATATTTTTCTACAATACTCGAGAAATTAGCCTGAAACAAAGAGTTTGTCCTGAGCGTACGTACGATCAAGAAAAAAAATCGGCGACGAAATCAACGAGTTGTCGTTTGTTTCCCGGTTGCCTTGGAATCTTTTGTCTCGTATATCGTTTATCCCGCCAACTTCGCGTTCGTCGTTCTTTGTCTCCTCCCTCTTTCTCCCTCCCCCGTACGATCGAAATATAATTTCTTATCGTTAATTTCTCAAGGATACGAAAAGAAATAAAATACAGAAAATTTTGATACAGGGAATAAAAATCTTTTTTATTCATTTTTCTTTTTCTTTTTTTTGCAAATACGAAAGAGTTCATGGATCAGTACGGTAACAAGGAAAAGAGAAAAGGAGGAAGGACAAGGATAAAACAAGAGAGGGGAAACACGGCGGAAACGTAACGTCGGTATCCATTGTTCGAAGATCGATGACAGGTCGCCTAGGCAAGATCCAAGTTGATCTCACTGCCGTCGGTTGCTGGAAATTATCGCCAAGGTCGATCTCACCGCTGGAAACGTAACCGGATGTTTCCCCGAACGGATTGTCCTCGAATCGTGACGCCTGAGAATTCTCAGCGCCTGCCGGCAACCAAAGCCGCCGCGGGAAGGCTGGAATAGGCGAGTGGCGCGGCGTGGGCGATTACAGGGCTGGCGATGTACGGTGCGGCGACCGCGTGATTAACAGCGTGCGCGTTGTAGCTGGTCGCGTAGGTTCCGACCGTCAAAGCTGCTGGGACCGGCGCCGCTGCGAACGCTGCTGGGACAGCGGCTGGGACAGCGGCTGGTATCAAGCC
>NW_006263412.1:166809-172675 GCF_000469605.1 Apis dorsata
GCCGAACACGCGGCGACCAATCCGGCGAGCAGAACCTTTTTTATTTTTTCGAGAGAGAGGGAGAGAGAAAAAGAAAATAAACAAAATCGATCGAAATTAATTGATTAATTCATAAAACTTCTCATCCGAATCCAACTTACCAAGAATTTCATGGCGAACATTTTAATTACGTTTAAGATCTCGAATGTGTTTCGAGCGAGTCGCAATGGACAACTGTACTACGACGGATTAGCCAGGGGGTCTTTTATAGCGAGTTTCGTCCGGCAATCTACTCCCACTACGAGTATATTTGTTCGCAACATTGGTTCGTGGCACGATGCGACCAGGAGCACGCTCCTGCATACCGGATTACTTTTGCTCGTTTTAGGCCACGCCTGCGATTACCAACGGTAACTGTCTCCAAATCTAAATAACCTTCTTTTTTTTCTTCTTCTTCTTCTTCCTCTTCTCTTTTCGTGACCTTTTCTATCCTGGTTCCTGATGTCGCCACGCGACTCCTCGGTGTCGTTCGGATACGATTACCTTCGAAACGTTCTTTGTTCCAGAACACTATCGTATCTCGTAAAGATAGAAGATCGCGGATAGAGAAAAACTCGATAAATTCAGATTTTAATTGCTTTTCTGTTCTTTTTGTTATGAGATTATTATTATAATATAATTAAAGGGGAATAGTGATATTGAAATGATGATTCGAGGATATACGCAGCTATAAATAGGTTTCTTCGTAAATAGCGTTTAATTATGTTTACGTTCTAGGAGATAGGAGAGAACAGGAAATGTTTATTATGTATATTTTCTCGCTCTCGCGTATGCAAAGATGCGATTAAAATTAATGGTGGTTCGAGGCATTCGATGTTCGAATTTCAGTTTCACGGGTAATATATGTTGGGTGCGGCCATGCTTGTTTTAAACGCGGTCGTGCGTACTTGCGTTTACAACGATTGGGACATAGCAAGTTTCGAAGATCGTTCGTTAAACGTGAGTCGAATTTCCTACTGGGAACGACTGTCTTCGTTCATCAACTTTCTTTCGATCCATCCGATATAGAACGTCGTATCGAATTCTGCGGTGTAACCCTATTTCTTTTTTGTGTCATATCTGAGAGAGAGAGAAAGAGAAATCTAATTTCCTCACTCGGTATAATTAACCTGATCATTTGGAAACGATTTGGAAAAGAGAAGGTACGTAGGAAAAACGTGAACATTTTTTTTTTTTTAAAGAACAATATCGTTAAATTCTTAAAAATTGTTTATTCCATATAAATGATAATGATAATATATACATATATTTTTAAGATACACACATAACAAATTTATCTCTACAATATAGAAGTAGTACAGAAAATCTTGGAAGAATTAAATTATATTGCATTATATATCTAGCAAAAATTCGATTATTATAGTAGAAAAACTGATCTCAAACGACTTCTTACTTGTTCAAACTTTTATTCGATTCACTTATTAAATATTTCTACTCTATTAAATATTTTTGCAATTAAGTATCCTATCTCCTACTCTTTTTTTTTTTTTTTTGTTAAAATAGAATACACAATGGAATAAGAATATAGGAAGGAGAAGTAAGAATCGAAGAATGTCTATTTGTTTCAAATTGCAATTTATTTAATAAAAACAGAGAAACTTAAGTAGCAACAGGTCCGACGATCGTATTTAGGGGAACGAATTATATGGCAACAGCGGGATAGTTGAGCGCTGCGTACGGGAGCGGTGCCGCGTGAAGCGGAGCCGCGGCCACGGCGACCGGTGGGTACGCGGCGTGCAATGGCGCGGCGACGGCCGCGAGCGGCGCGGCGGCCAACGTGTTGTAATTCCTGGCAACGACTTGACTGCTTCTAGCGGTGACGATGGGCGCTGGAACAGCGGCCACAGCTGGGGCCACGGCCAAAGGGGCGGCGGGGACCAGTCCGGCGGACGCCACCGCCGCGACCAGGAGTACGACGCACTGAAAAATCGGGGAATAACAACGATAAAAAAAAAATGATAAGGAGCGATAGAGAGGAGATTTTCCTTCGAATTTTTTTTTTTCGTCACTCACCACTGTCTTCATCATTTTTCGGTCCGCTTTGTTCGATTCGGTTGTCGAGAGACGAGTGAAGAGGCCGTGGAAGCGTCCTCTCTTTATACCGATCCTCCGCGGGTGGAGGTTCGCTTACGAAAAGTGGATGCGCGGCTCGTTTTACGAAAGTCCTCTCCTTCGCATTTCGAATGCCGGACTCGAAGCGTCGCGTTTTCACGCGCGTCACCCCTCCCCCCTCCCGTCCAGTATTTTCAAACCGCTCGCGTTTGTAACCTAGCCACAAGCTCGCAACAAATGCGATCGATCGATTTCGATGACCTTGATCGAAAGAAAAACACAGGGCGGACACTTGCACGGGGGGTATCGTGATATTACGTAAAGCCAGGCAGCAATTGTATAATCGTTTCGACTACGTGTGGAGCTGTCCGGCCGGAACGTGTAACAAGGTTATAACGTCGAGTAATTACGCGGATCGTTGTGCGCTTCCCACACGATACATCATAAGCAAGTATTTTCGTTTAATCTTTCGTTCTATCGTCTTGCTTCTTTCTTCTCTTTGTCGGCCTCCTTTCGACAATTCGTCCCGATTCTAAATCTGTGTATAGATCTTTATTTAGCTCGAGCAAAAAGAAATAGAGAAAGAAATACGTCGATTTCGATCGCCTCTTCATTTATTATATGTAATCTAGTCACACTAGAGAGTCTCTTCCCCGTCTTGACTTGCTTCGCACTTTCCATCTTTATCTCGAGTCGGGCAAGGCTGGACAACTTCAAGGCAACAAACAGACGCTTTTTTTCTCAAGTTCAAGTTCGTCTGGGGTCCGAGATCGGCGAACGCCCGGTTTCTTTTTAAGGCAAAGGTGTGGTCTCGTGTGTCTCCCGACATAAAGGGGAATGTACACACGCGTTCTTTCCATTATTAATTAATATTCGAAAACTTCGTCGATTCCAATTTTTATCCTTTCGAATTAGATAAACGACTATTCCTCCGTCTACTTTTCCTTTCGTACTTCACACAATTTTCCTCGACTTTCGTCCAAGGAAACTAAAAATCGAACGTATATACGCACGCATATAAACGATCCAGACGTTAATACAATTTCGATCTAGTTCAAACCTAGTCCTTTGTACTCTTTTTGGCAAGTCGTTAAACGATATTTGTAAACGATCGTAAATCGTTTTTCGAAGGACGACGCGGCTCGAAAGGGGAAAACCTGTTCTGCGGAGGGGGAAGTTGCTCGAACGCAGGCCTCGATGAAAAAGAAGGAAATGACGCGTATTGTTGGGACGCGACGCCTGGATCCCCGCTCGACCTTGAGGTTGAGACCACGTTAGTTAGTCGCCGGGAAATCGTTGAAGAGAAGAGCTCCCCTCCGAGATTGGCCGAGCGGTTGAAAAAAAGATTCGATCCGGCAACAAGAAGAAGAGGAAGCTCTTCCCTGGAACCTGCCGTCGCCCTTCGCCTTTGGGTACACCGTGTTGGGTATGGGATAAAAGGTAGGGGATGCAAAAGAAAGATGAGAGAATCTTTCGCGCCCTATATAAGCGGCGTTCCCTCGCCGATCGAGGCGTAATCGTCCCATACGTGGTGGTTCGAAAACAAGACATGTTGAGAACGGTGAGTGAGCGAGATTACTCGACGTTCGCACGTCGTGTCGAGGTAAGGGAGGTCACTAATGCCACTAATTTCCGAGAGTGTTGTTTCGAGCGCAGCTGTTGCTCGCCGGATTGTTGGCCGTTGCGTTGGCCGCGCCAACGCCGGCTCCGATCCCAGCCCCGGCTCCGGCGCCGACACCCTCGCCTCTCGCACCGGCCGCTCTGCTCTCCGCCGCCCCGCTGCCGGCCGCTCCATTGCCATCACCCGTCATCTCCAGCATCGGCTCGCCGCTTCTCTACCCCAACTACCCGGCGTCCATCTCGGTTGGTTACGCGCCTGCTGCCTCCTACCTTTACAAAAGCTACGTGATCTAATCGAGCTGCGCTGAGGTGAACGAGGTTTCTGGATCGGGTCTAAGTAGTAGGCGGACCGAGGTCGAATCGAATCGATCGTTTCGTATTTTCATTTAGAAAGAAAAGGAAAAAGGAGAGAGAGAGAGAGAGAGAGAGAGAGAGAGAGAGAGAGAGAGAGAGAGAAATAATCTCATTTTTGTACGCTTTCTTGTTTTCGTGAATCGTCTCGTCGAATCGCTCGATCTTCCGTCCATTTTTTTTTTTTTTTTTTTGTATCTTTAGATCCGTTATATTATAATAAAACTATTTGAACGCAAACATATTTTTTTTTTTTTCTTTCTTTATTTCTTCTTCGATGGATTTTCACGGTTTCATCTATGCACGATTGTTTATCTATTCGTTAGCGGGAATCCATCGCCGTCGAGTTAGTTACGCGACTCGTCGTTACTCCATAAATCCAATTATGTAATAAGAATGGACGTAGGAATGATCGCACTCCGAATAATCGTTTTCTACCCACTTATGTTATATAAATATGTGTACGTGCTCGTGAATCGCTATAGGCGGTACAAAACAAATCCTGTGCGTATGGGATTGATTTGGTATGGTATAGGTGAAAAAGTATTGTTTTTTTTATTACGTCCGCATGTTTGAAGTAATATCGTCACGAATTGCGTGCGAACTTTTCTTCGAACGGGAGCAATCGACTTATCGTTTCTTATATTCCGTATGTATATGATACTCCACGCCTGTGAGAGATCGATTCTAATTCCACCCGAACGAATACGAAAAGAGATTATCCTCTATCCAAATTCTAAATTTGAATATCGACGTACGAACTGGTTGAAAACGGACAACAGAACCGATTCTAATTTTATCCTCGACAAAATACAATTATATTATGATGACGCGTTACGAGTCAAAGGGTTCGGGACAGAAATTCGACATCGATGACGAGGGAGAGGGAAGTGAAGATTGAGCAAGGTCGTTAGAGTAGACTTTTGTCCTTTTTTTCCCTTCTTTTTTTTTTTTTTTTCACGAAACAACAAGTAAATTGTATGCAGCCAACAACAATAATACCGGATCGTTACGTAAATCCAATGTCCTCGCAGAGGGATACTGTTATATGCTGTTATATGCTCGTTGCTGCCTACTATCTCTCCCCCCTGCCTACATACACAGCGTCAGAAATTTAAACGCCCTTATACTTTTCGATTAAAATCTAATTCTAATTACATCGATCCTTGGTACGAAATTAATAAAACACGGGGCGACCGCTGTTACATGTCACGTCGCGTTGCGTTTTCCAGATTGCAACGTGTTTCGCATAATATAATGTCCCCTGTATTGTGATTACGTGTTAACGTAATAATATCGAGATCATGGGTGAAAATTTCCGTCGTGCACGTCAATGCACGTTACGTTGTGCACGAAAACAACTTCGCAGGAGATGGAGAAAGATCTATTATAATCGTATCGGTTCGTAACGGCTATTAAAACGAACTTCAAAGGGTTACGTCAAATTGTGTATTACGTTGCGTTAGAAATTGATAGAGAACGATCTAATCATTATTTTCGCATGCTCGTTTCGTTCGATGTATACATTTGTATACGGGAACGATGTATACATTTGTATACATATATATACATTTTGTATACGGGATTCGATAGGCCAAAATCGTTTCCGTGTTACCCCTATTCGCTCGTCGTCGTTATTTACGAAATTATTGATTATTGCGCGGGTGCATCTAGCGCTGGCGACAATGCGATCAGCCTGCATGGTACATCCACCCCTTGGCATCGATCGTCCCGTTCAGAGTTCACCGACCCCTCTCTTTCTCTCTCTTTCTCTCTCTCTCTCTCTCTCTCTCTCTCTCTCTCT
>NW_006263412.1:172682-173945 GCF_000469605.1 Apis dorsata
CAATACTTATATACTGTCCTCATTACCACCCTTATTCACCTATTATCTTCGCCATTCGTTCGCCAGCTACCGGTCCGTCAAATTTTAACGAGTTTGTTTCACGGATATCGATCGAAACTAGGAAAATCGATTCTATCCGTGCCATCGATACCGATCGATCACTTTGGGAAGAAAGTTTTATATATTCGAATAACCGATTTATCAACCGATATTGTAAGATAACGAGATGCATGTTAATGGTTAATAAAGGTAGAAGCAAGATTTTAAAAATTTTAAAGATGGAGATCGTTGAATGGGATTTGACAGCACCGTCGAAAAATCGATTTCATCCATCGATACCAATCGATCAGTTTGGGAGGAAAGTTTTATATATTCGAATAGCCGATTTATCAAACGATATTGTAAGATAACGAGATGCATGTTAATGGTTAATGAAGGTAGATTTTAAAGATTTTAAAGATGGAGATCGGTGAATGAGATTTGATAGCACCGTCGAAAAATCGATTCCATCCATCGATATCGATCGACTAATTTGGAAAAAAAGTCATATATTGTTCGAATAACCGATTTATCAACCGATATCGATATCTATTATAACAAAATGTAGCGAGATATGGATAATTGGATTAACGAAGGCAAGATTTTAGAGATGAAGAAAAATGGCGGTAATCGGTGAATGATTTGGCAGTACCGTCGAAAAATCGATTCTATCCATGCCATCGATACCGATCGATCAGTTTAAAAGAATAGTCATATATTCGTTCAAATAACCGATTTATCAACCGATATTCGATCGGCGATAATTGAATAGCACCGTTAAAAAATCGATTCTATCCATCGATATCGATCGAAAAAAAGTCAAATATTGTTCGAATAACCGATTTATCAGCCGATATTATAAAATAACGATTAATGATTAATGAAGGTAGAAGCAAGATTTTAAAGATTTTAAAGATCGGTGAATTGGATTTGACAGCACCGTCGTAAAATCGATTCTATCCATCGATATTGATCGACCAGTTTGGAAAAAAAGTTTTATATATTCGAATAACCGATTTATCAACCGATATCGATATTTATTATAACAAAATGTAGCGAGATATGGATAATTGGATTAACGAAGGCAAACTTTTAGAAATAAGGAAAATGGCGATAATTGGTGAATAGCCTTCGACAGCATCATTGAAAAATCGATTCTATCCATCGATATCGATCGACCAGTTTGGAAGAAAAGTTTTATATATTCGAATAACCGATTTATCA
>NW_006263412.1:174008-174583 GCF_000469605.1 Apis dorsata
CCGATATCGATATCTATTATTGTAAATAGCAAGAGACATATGGATAATTAAATTAACGAAAGCAAAGTTTTAGAGATAAGGAAAATGGCGATAATTGGTGAATAGCCTTCGACAGCACCGTCAAAAAATCGATTCTATCCATGCCATCGATATCGATCGACCAGTTTGGAAGAAAAGTTTTATATATTCGAATAACCGATTTATCAAACGATATTGTAAGATAACGAGATGCATGTTAATGGTTAATGAAGGTAGATTTTAAAGATTTTAAAGATGGCGGAGGTCGGTGAATGGGATTTGATAGCACCGTCGAAAAATCGATTTCATCCATCGATACCAATCGATCAGTTTGGGAGGAAAGTTTTATATATTCGAATAACCGATTTATCAAACGATATTGTAAGATGCATGTTAATGATTAATGAAGGTAGATTTTAAAGATTTTAAAGATGGAGATCGGTGAATGGGATTTGACAGCACCGTCGAAAAATCGATTCCATCCATCGATATCAATCGACTAATTTGGAAAAAAAGTCATATATTGTTCGAATAACCGATTTATCAACCGATATCGA
>NW_006263412.1:174767-179994 GCF_000469605.1 Apis dorsata
AAGAAAAATGGCGGTGATCGGTGAATGATTTGGCAGTACTGTCGAAAAATCGATTCTATCCATACCATTGATACCGATCGATCAGTTTAAAAGAATAGTCATATATTCGTTCAAATAACCGATTTATCAACCGATATTCGATCGGCGATAATTGAATCGCACCGTTAAAAAATCGATTCTATCCATCGATATCGATCGAAAAAAAGTCAAATATTGTTCGAATAACCAATTTATCAGCCAATATTATAAAATAATTAATGATTAATGAAGGTAGAAGCAAGATTTTAAAGATTTTAAAGATCGGTGAATGGGATTTAACAGCACCGTCGTAAAATCGATTCTATCCATCGATATTGATCGACCAATTTGGAAAAAAAGTTTTATATATTCGAATAACCGATTTATCAACCGATATCGATATTTATTATAACAAAATGTAGCGAGATATGGATAATTGGATTAACGAAGGCAAGCTTTTAGAAATAAGGAAAATGGCGATAATTGGTGAATAACCTTCGACAGCACCATTGAAAAATCGATTCTATCCATGCCATCGATATCGATCGACCAGTTTGGAAGAAAAGTTTTATATATTCGAATAACTGATTTATCAACCGATATCTATTATTGTAAATAGCAAGAGACATATGGATAATTAAATTAACGAAAGCAAGGTTTTAGAGATAAGGAAAATGGCGATAATTGGTGAATAGCCTTCGACAGCGCCATTGAAAAATCGATTCTATCCATCAATATCGATCGACCAGTTTGGAAGAAAAGTTTATATATTCGAATAACCGATTTATCAACCGATATCGATATCTATTATTGTAAAATAGCTAGAGATATATGGATAATTGGTTTTAAATATGAATATATAAAATGGCGGTAATTGGTGAATGGGGTTCGGCGGCATCGTCGAGAAACCGCTTCCGTCCCGCGTTCATCCCGATATCGCAGATGTACCGAGTCGAACCCTCACGTGGTGGAGAGGACATGCGCGCACCCTCCGCAAATCCGCGACAGTATATAAGAGAAGACCGCGAATCTCCAAGTCTCAGTCCGCCCTCGAGAGTGTGCAAATCACGCTCACAAAAATTAACAACGCATTAACAACTGTGTATTTGCGATTATAACATCAGCATATTGTATATCGTACTTCGAGGGAGGTCAAAGGGTAATCAAACCCGATAAAAGAAAAGGGAAGAAGGAAAATTGTAGTCAGAAGTGTTGATCGAAACAAGAAGAATCGCAAAGAAATCAAGTTTTCTTTTCCTCTCCTATTATATATATTCCAATTACTACTCCAAAGTGTGAAAAAAAAGTGTTCGATTCGAAAAATTCGAGAGCGTGTTCTTCCTCGTATCCGAAAGCTTTTTAATAAAAAAAAAAAAAAGAAAAAGAAACAACAAGAATTGCAGCGAAACGAAGAAAAGAATCGCGCGAAGGGAAGGATCGAATTCAACTGTCGAGCGAACGGTTTAACAAAGATTTGAATCGGGCGTTGATACCGGGAATGGAGGATACGACGAGGCTCACCGATCCGGAGGACGAACGCCGGCGAGAAAACGAGAAGGTGGAGGCGAAGCGGAGAGCGAGCCCGAACGGCGGCCAAGCAAGATTGTCGAAGCAAGAGTTCGGGGATGACGAGTACAGCACGGATAGCGGGTGCAGCAGCGGGGGGAGCAGCGGAAGCGCGGAGAGATTGTCGCGTCGCGGAAGTAGCGAGCGACTGTGCCGCGCCGCGAGATTATCGAGGACCCACTGCTACTTGGACAGGCTTCGTGGCCGGCCGACCCGCTCCCAGGAGAAGCTCTCCTCGGTTCAAAGAAGCTCGGCGCGTGTTCGTGCCAAATCCTCCCGCTCGTGGAGCCCGGGGGACGTGAGGGGGGGCGTCGGGAGGACGTCCGAGTCTCTCTCCTACTCCTCGACCCCCTCGGACGCGCACAGCAGCACCGACTCGTTGAAGAGATCGAGCACCACGGACGTCCTACGAAAGGCCCTTCAAACGCTCAAGATATCCGCGAAATGGGAGGAGAAGAAGAACAAGCACGCGAAAAAGAGCCCGAAACGGATACTTCGCAGCCCGGTCGCCTACACGTACGTGAAGGGCCTTTCGGGCCTGCCGACCCAGAGGGTTCCAAGGAGGGTTGCCCAACAATTGGCGATGCCCTGCTCCTGTCAAAATTCCGTCGGTATATACCGATAAGAAGGGTATTCGAGTCCAAAATTCTCGATCATACATCTTAAGATTCGATCATGTTCGATTCTCTCTCTCTCTCTCTCTCTCTCTCTTTCTCTCTGTCTCTGTCTCGTACACATTTTCGCGCAATCGGGCTATTGGACCATTTCTTACGAACTTTTCGCGCGATCTATTATTCTATCTATCTTTCCTAGTCTGTACTAATTTTTCGATCGCGGTCGTTTCGCCGCCATTTGTTTTTAAAATCACGACCAAAACGATTGGATTGAAAAATGTGTATATACCGATTAAAAGGAGAGGAAAAAAAATAAAATAGGAGAAAAATGACCGGTAGAAAATATTCGCAAACGTAGTTTTGACGATGTATTCTTTTTTTATTGTACAACGTGTTTTGCTTTTTTGGCAAAACGTTCGAGAAACGTTTGCGGATCCGGAGAAAAAAGAAAGGGGGAAAAAAAAAATGCATTCTTCCCTTCGTCGCGATTACTTTTCGTCGATAGCGGCGAAGAGAAGAGTGCAAGCGAAAGAAAAGAAAAAAAGCGAAAAAGAGAAAAAGTTGCATCCATATTCGTAGATAGGAGGTACAACGACTGTACCGCGATTTTAAATTGTTGGTCTCTTATTACGTAAGCAAGATAGATCACCGTAGACGAGCAACGTAGCCATGCAACTTATGTGTGTATCTTTTTGTAGTGCAGAAACGATTAGTTGACACACGAAAAAAAAAAAAAAAAAAAAAAAAAAAAAAAAAAAAAAAAGAAAAAAAGAAAAAAAAAAAACATGTATACAAGCGATATCAATAATGTTCAATACGAATTCGCCATCAGTGAAGCGGAGAGGATCGAATGATACGATCGATACTTTCTTATATACTATATATATGTATACGTGAATCTTCTTTGTCGAATTCGTAACATATTTTCAACGCGCTTCTATCGGCGAAATAAATGTTTCGCCGGTTATTATTACATGATATATATACGAATCAATTGAACATCGAGATCGCGCGATGCCTTTGAGGAATATGGACGAAAGGAAGCGAGTGCTCAAGAGCGGAAAAAAAAAAAAGAAGAAAAAAAGGAAAAAAAAGGAAAAAGTCGAAACGAAACGAAATATTACAAAAAAAAAAAAAAAAAGAAAATGCTCGCGATCTCGCGATAATCTTTATCGTTTTATAACGTTCGATGATCGATGAAATATTTCAGATAAATTGGAATTAATCGTTCGTTAAGAGAATACATTTTAAAACATATCAATTCGCATTAACAAAAATGATATCGCGATTCTCGTCGGCCAACCAACTCCGATCGAGTTTCGGGATCGGCGAATTTCGGCCGTTTGTTACGTCGCCGGTCCCCTCCTCCCCTTGCCCCNTGGCGAAAAAAAAAAGAAGAAGAAGAAAAAAAGGAACAGATAGCCAGCGTTCGACCTCGTTTTTTTTCACCGTCATCGACCGGTTGCGACCGAATCGAAAACGAAGAGCGAGGAAAAGCGTGGACCGAAGGAAGGAAGGAAAAATCTTTTTTTCGAAACTTTCTCCATCGAAAATTCTCATTTCAACGTGACGATCGACGAACGCGCACGTATACGCGATCATTCAGTGCCTTGTAAATATCTATCGCGTGTATTACACGGATATATCGCGAAAAACAAATCGGCACAATGTTGGGAGAGATAAAATGATACCGGTATCTCGCGAGGGAAGGGGGCAGAGGGAGGAAAGGGACGAGTAATGTATGCCTAACGAATTCGAATATGGGCGATCGATCCTCGCGCCAAAAAAAAAAAAAAGAAGAAAAAAAAAAAAAAAAACACGAAAAACGGGGAGAAACGTGCGAGAATGATTAAAAAAAAAAAAAAAGGATGCATAAAGAGAAATATGCATAATCTCAGGACTGAATGTTTTATATTAAGTATTACCTATGTCGATACTATTTGTAGTTTATGTTTCAAATAAACGTTTTTCATTCAAACGAAAATGTTATTCTTTCTCTCTCCTCTTCCTCCCTTATTTCCATTTCCCTTTCTATCTTATTCCACGGTTAATTCGTCCTTCTTCTTTCGTTCTCCTCTTCTTGAAAAATGAATGCCCGATAACTGACGATTCGAGCGAGCTCGCTTCGACGAGCAAGATTTCCGGTCGCGGAGAATGGGAGGGAAAGGAAATCGTGAGGCTAAAGGTTGTGTTCCCGCGTGCAACGTGCTCGTTGCCGGAACACGTTTTCACGCGAAAAGGCGTGGAAAACGTGGAAGGACGACCGTGGTCCGTTTATAGCCTACGGCCATGACAGAATCAACGAGTGACCCAGTTGCAGGGGTTTCACCCTGCAACCCCGTGACGTCATCGAGCAAGCGACGCCATTCACGACCCTTCTTTGATCCAGATCCATCGGTTCTAGTGTCATCCCTACAAAATACCATAGTTCATTCAAGGATCGCGTTATCTTGCCACGATACCTTGCCGATACTCGTTTCACGCGCATCTCTCTTCCTTTTCTTTTTCTCTCTCTCTCTTTTCTTTCTTTTCTTTTCTTCAAGCGCGTGATCAGAAGGGACGAACGTCGACCGGATCTCGACAGAGGAGAGAAAAATTGGAAACGGGTAGATGGAGGGCGAGAGACGGAGGGTAGACGATCGTTGCAGTTTCCTTTTTTCTCCGCTCCGTTTGTCCCAGTTTCCCTTCCAAATTAGTGACGTCACCGACGTCATTGAGAAGGCCGCCGACAACGCGTCCCAATTTCCCGCTCGCGATTCAATAAACCTCGGCATCGAAGCCGCATCCCCCGTATACGCGCCATTCGTTAGACGACGATTCATCTCGTACGTTGTTCCGTGTTTGTAGCACGTGTGCATTGTACGCGTTAATTATACGCGTGTACACCGCGTATAATGTCTCGTCCTCTCTTCTTTCTTCTCCGGATATACCGGAGAAGGATTTTTCCACGAATGGAAAGAAGGTTCGTCGTTGAACGAGAGAAAGAAAAAAAAAAAAAAGAAAGGAAAAGAAAAAAAGAAACGGATCGA
>NW_006263412.1:180543-181548 GCF_000469605.1 Apis dorsata
CCTCGGTTTTCCACCGAATCTGGAGGAACGAGTCCGATGACCGCCGAATATCTCGCCATTTAACTCATAGAGTATGAACGTATAAACGTTTTTAAAAAAAGGTTTGGGAAAAAAAAAGTATCTCCGCGAGAAATCTCGTTTCGTTAAAAATAAACAATTACACTAGTTTGTTTAAATATTTCTTCTGTATATAGATAGATGGTATAGAGATCGATCTTCTTAGAGTTCACAGATATTTGGATACGAGAGAATGGAATGAAGAAGAAAGGGTGAAGAAGTAAAAAAAGGCGCTCCAATCGTGTTTAGAATTATAACGTATATTATTTCTTTCAACGTAACACAGTATTATTATCATTATCATCCTCGTTACAATAGTTGTGCGAATTTTCTTTGTTCGTTCGTGTTTATAAATAAATCGCTCGCGATCTTCTATATATTTAACGCTGATAATATATGAAATCGCGGCAATGATTTTGAGTAACGATGACGATAATAATAATAACAATAATAATAATAATAATAATAATAATAGTAGTAATAGTAATAATAGCAATAAAAGATAATAATTATCAGAATCTTAATTGTCAATCGTAATAATCATGATTATAATAATATTTTATTTCAACTGGTAACGCGAAGATTACGATTGCTTTCCTTTCGCACGATACATAGGCACAAATGTGCGCGTTGAAGCGTTCAAGTTTGATTGATCGATCGAATTTATCGAACAGCGATCGAAAATATTGTCAAGAGTATTATTTCTCCCGGATATAAAGATTTTACAATATTTCAAAGATAACAACGAACTTTCGTATCTAGAGGCACTATCGTTCACGAGTTTTCTTTCTTCATCGATGCAATTTCCACAATTTTTATCACGGCCATCATATCCTTAAATAAAAATTCCTTCCTATGTTCCAGACGAGAGAGAGAGATAGATAGATATAGATAGATAGATAGATAGATAGATAGATAGATAGATAGATAGAGAGAGAGAGAGAGAGA
>NW_006263412.1:181769-198214 GCF_000469605.1 Apis dorsata
ATTGTTCAAGGCTTAAGATTATACAAGTCAATAGAAAAAATCGGACGTTCTTTTAAGTGTAAAAAGTTTCGTGAAAATTCGAAAGGGAACAAGGGAACTATTATTAAGAATAAATAGTAAATAGTATAGATATTTTATCTATTGGTCGCGAACATTTCATCTATTTCATATTTGTTTCATAGGTATGATTATTATCTATTTCGAATCGAAGAACATGCTGCTTCTAGAAGAAAGTTTATTTATCACTTTTTTTTTTTTTATATCGTTTCGTTTCGTTCGCTTCTTCGTTTTCACGTGTTCACGTGTTCGTGTATTATTAATTTCGTGTATAGATTAAAAGGCGTGATAATAAGAATAGCGAATAACGGAACGGTGCTACGACGTTCAAAGCCGCTTCGTGCAAATCTTAACGCCTATCGTTAAACAAAAGCTCGCGGCTTTGCTTTGCTCAAGATTGTCTACAATGTCGTGTAAATATCAATTTGTATGTAGCGTGATTCCCTCTCGCGGATATATGCGGCTACGTACGAAGCGATTCGAAGGATAATTTCAACAAAGGAAATTTCTTCGACATGAGTCCCCCAAGTAGGATGAAACGTTTTAATTTATTCGAAGGCATTCGTTCAAGTGTTGATCAGCACAACCGATTCGTCGATCTGCGCTCAGCTCGTGGAACTTTTATGCATGTTCTAAAAAAACAATCCAAAATTTCTATTTAATGGTTCGATCGTATAATCTATCGTATCTATATAGATAATTTACAATAATTATCATTATGAATTGCAATAAATATTAGCTGCTAAAATGATTTTTTAGGCCGCTATCGTTTAAAATTGATAAAATGAAAAGGCGAACAAAAGAAAGCAAAAATAGTTTTTTAATTAAAGTTGAAACAATTTTAAAGGCTTAAGTAAAAGTATCTGTTGTAAATAAAAAAAAAAGCATCTATCGTAAATAAGGCAAACGAATTATTTATTAGGCGCAAAAGAAATGTATAAAAAAATATGAACGAAGCGTTGTTCTTTATTTTTACGTATATATACGTATACGAACACCGCAAACGATTAGTATTTATAAAACGTACGAGGGAAAGGCTGAACGAAGCACGTGCGTTTTACAATTGTTGCAAAACACTACGATTAGACCGTTCGAAACTAAAAAAAAAAAAAAAGAATTAACACTCGTCATTGCGATTGTTTAGAAAAAAAAAAAGAGCAGGAAAATTGATTCTTCATGCGCAACTACATGATTATGATATGAGAGTACCAATAATTTCCTTATTTTTTTAGAGAACTTACCCGTTCTATTCACTGAGTACTGGCAGAAGAGACCTTACGTGATAATCAGATTTAAAAAAAAAAAAAAGATAATATTAGCTCGTAATTCCGCGGATTATTTTTTTTTTTTTATTTTTTTCTTTCAGAATCAACGATTCGATCAAAAATTTAACGTAATATATGTATTTCGTTAAAATAGTGATACTACTTACAATTCGATGCTTTGAATCGTAGACGTGGGACACGTAGTTTCTACCTTGACATGGCAATGCTTGTGACACTTCATTTGACAGTCTCTACACTCGTAACCCTGTTTGCCTAATCTCCGCGCAAGCGTTCTCTTGCACACTTCGCACACTGTCCCTCTGAAACGAAATATTTCGCGTCACTTTCCACACTTGGTTCCACTCGCATTGCAATTGCCCGATGGTCAATACTTACCCAGCCATGTGTTTCGCTATAAAAGTGTGATCGTTAAATATATGAAGCTTTGTGCCCTTCTTTCGCCATTTACTTTTTTGTGCGAGCGACAACGGTACTAGGTAATGCCTGAAAAAGCAAAAAATAACGCGCATCAAAACAAACGTCGCCGCTTCGAATAACGCGTTAAATGATGCGTGATGTAGATAAAAATGTTACGTTGTTTACTTTTTGATACCGTTCTCGAGCGTTTCGAGGACCAATGTAGAAGCCTCGTTAATGTAAGTTTTGGTCGACGCCCCGCTTATACCGGATGCCTCGCTCAAACTCGATCTCCTCGATTGTTCCTCCCTCCCTGGTATCGATAAACGAGCTATAAAATTCAAGCGAAACGGTCGTTTGCACCTCGTAAAGTTAGTCTAGCGTGGTAGTAGCGTTATTGGCAGAGAGGAAATTTGCATTGGCAGCGGTTATTAGCATCGCAATGATTTTCTTTTCGCGATTCCTCGATCGAGCAGGATTTTCCATTTGCCAAGCCTCCTTAAAATATGCTCTCTATTGCATCGTATCGTCGTTTGTCATCTCGTACTCACCGACCATCGTGCATCGTTGGATGAATTCGTGCGCAAAACAAACAACAACAAAGTAGAATTTCACGCTTGAACGATTTGAATTATTTGAACTATATATTGGAGGAGGGGGGAGAAAGGCGGCTAACTGAATCAAGAAGAGAATAGATTTCGCGAAGTTTAAAGATTGGATGGGCAAACGTACCCGAGCCAGGATCGCGAGCCCTGTCCGCGGATATAGATCTGGAGTGTGGATCCTCGTGATTCGCATCGCCTTCCGGTCCAACCGATCTGCTTCTCGTCTTCGATCGACTCAGCCGTTTCTTTATCGTGCCAAAGAAATCTCGACGTTTTCTTCTCGTTCTTCCCCTCTCTACAATAATTAAAAAATGACACGCGATGGTTCACGACTCGTATACCAAGATTCCTATACGTTGCGTACACGTGGTAAAAAAAGAAAGAAGAAAATCATGCGGTAAAATTACCTTCGGAATTGGAAGAATTCGGTGTGCTTTCCGGTCCCGACGTCACGCTTGTATCTTTCGGTCCATGCTGAAACGAAGGAAGTTGTTAAATTGTTTATACACAGGTAGTTAAGGTTATGGTTTGCGAGCATCGGTTACAGAGTTTTCTTTAAAAAAGATTTTGTTTTCGAATATAACTAGCTTCGATTGAATTTAGAAAAAGGGCGTATAATTAGATCTCGTAGAAATTTAATAATTGAAATATTGCAATTATGAAACAGGCAATTGTATAGTATATCATACGCTCTTTCCTCATTATTTACGAGAAGTAAATAATAAGTTCAATGATAAGAAACTATTAACAAAAACAACGTAGGATAAAGGAGGGGGAAAAAAAACAAATATCTCGTAACAAGGAGAATAATTACCTCCGGAGATATCTCTTGCCAGTTCCCACTTTCCGTTAGGGCGACCTGTGAAATTAGTAAACAACACGCCACTCAACTGACGATAATTAGTGTTCTCGTAAAACGCAAGGCATTGCTTGATTTCCATACGGCTCTTAAATGCGGCAAGGAAAAGTTGCGATAAATGAAAGGAAGTTTCTCGAGAAAAGATCGCGAAAGGGAAGAAAGAAAAAAAAAAAAGAAAAAAAAAATAGTACGCGATTTTTCATTTTACTGGAATCGCAAATTAGAGACAACAACGTGTGTAATAATAATAAGAAGAAAGGAGGATTGGAAAGACACGAGTGCACGAGTTTTCGATCCGAAACCGGCGAGATCACGTCGATGACACGATGCGTGTGCGTGTATGTGTATGTGTGGGACGACACGACGTCAAGCTTACCTTAACTATCTGCCGCTCTGGCTGCTGCAAAAAAAAAAAAAAAAAGAAGACACCACAAAAAAAAAATAGACAATAATCAAAATACAGTGTTAGTAGTAATACGTGAAGAAAAAATTTGTATACATAATTTATATGGAAATGCGTGCGTGCATTTATTTACCCTTTGCTGGCTGTGCACTATCAACGTTCCTTTATTCCCGTTGCTTTGACCGGTTCTGTAAGGCGAGTCCACCACGTTCCCGTTCGTTAGGTAATCTGCGAATTACGATCGATCGTTCTTTTAAAAATTTTTCTCTCCTCCTTTCGATTAATGAAGAGAGAAAAAAATAAAATAAAATATATATATATATATATATATATATTTATAATTTAATAAGATTCATCGACTTTCTACGTCCAACGTTCTACCAAGCATCCATCATTTCGTCTACCAGATAATTTTCCGCGTCTGGCAAACGCGGCCGTGCGATTATGCAAGCGTTGCGTATTGCTGTCATTACGATCTGCCAGGCTCGTTCCTCTGGTAGTCGAAATAACTTTGAAGAATTGTCGAATTCGTCCGTAGAGGTGAGCGTAAAATCGCATCATATCGTGCTAGGGGGGCAGGGGGGCAATCGTTAAAGCCAATCGTTACCTAAGAACGGAATGGAAATAAAAAAAAAAGGGGAGGGAGAGGGTGGAAGAGGCAAAGAATTTTTATATATGTTTGCAATATATCATGCGAATTGCACTACGTGATAGCGGAGAGCACGGGCACCGTGAAGAAAGGAGAAACCAAATTTCTTCGGAAAAAAAAAAAAAAAAAAAAAAAAAAAAATACTTGGAAGTTGGAAGTTTTACACGATCGATATAATCTACGCTCTTCTACGTGCTTTTTCTTCTACGTGAGAAAAAGGGGATCTATTATTGTTAAAAAAAACAACAATAAAAATGGCTTCTTCGGGGCCCCACGTTGTGACGGCCACGCGAGAAAAAACGCGTGAAGAGGAGGAAATACGTAATACTAACGAGGTATCGCTACGTATAATTCACACTTGTGAACACGAATGCAATGCCTTTCAGATAAAGTAATAAGTAATTACCCCCTTCGGGTTGAACGGTAGAGTCGTACAAGATAAGTGTGCTGTTACCATTGTTGTAATTTAGATTATTGTCGCTGATGAGATTTGTCGGGGTGTAGGTACGAGGAGTCGGTGACACCGGCTTTATCGTCTCCTTCACCTTGTAAGGTTTGTTCCCAATTTGAGGCACCTCCGCACCCTCGATGAATAGAAACTGAGAAAAGAGAGAGAGAGAGAGAGAGAGAGAGAAAGAAAAGAAAGGAGGAGAGAAAGAGCGAAAGAGGAAGAAACGAATGAAACGACGCGAAAGAGAAAAGGCAAAACAATGGCGTAGCAAAATTGAACATTTCTTTTTTTTTTTTTTTTTTTTTTTTTTAAATAATACCACGTTTAAACGTTCACTCATCGTCGTTTCTATGCTCTGTATATTACTTACCTCAACGGTCAGGGTGCCGGTAATATCTTCTTCCTCGTAGGGCCGATTTTGAAGAGGTATTATCTGCCTTTGACTCGGATTCGCGAGAAGCTCGTCGATCCCCACGATTCCCAGGCCTAAGAATCGTTGCGATTTGTTCGCGCGATCGTAAACTTCCAACAATACTTCCGACGTGTTCCGATTAACATCGCTGGAAAACATTAATTTCGAACAATTAAAACACGCCGTTGATCGAGACGGGTTCTCCCTCTAAATAAGAATCTCACAATAAGAACGCTTCGTCCCACGACGGGTTTCTAGTGTCCTTCTTCACGGACGTTTGATTCTTTTGAGGAGGCTCGTCCAATTCGACGACGCAATACGGTTCCACGGCGCCTTGCTCTCCGCCCAATTCCGCGGCTCTCGCCACTTTGACGAGCAACCGCCTGTCGCTGACCACGTACTGGTTTTGAGACAGGGTCGGGCTCTGAGTCTGAAGCCGTTGCCGCGAGCTTTGAAGCGAGCTGCTCGACGTATGCTGCGAAGAAGAAAACGAATATTAATAATTAAAGAATTCCTCAATGAAAATTGAGCGAGTGAATATGAATTCGCTCACCACGTTGTCGTAGTGCATAGGGATCGAGAAGCTTGGCTGGGTGCTCGCCGGTTCCCTCCATAACCGTGGACAGCTCGGATATTGGAACAAATTCAGATGGACATTGATCCCCCTTAACGCTCCTATCACGATTTCCGTTACGACCTCCTGCAACTGGCTCTCGTCCAGATCTTTCTTTATCGTGCCCACTTGGGCCAATGAAACTTTCACCTAATAACGTAAAATTTGCGAAATATTGGCATTGAGAATTTTTTCTCAAGGGGAGAGGCAAAAATTAAGAGCGAAAAAATACTAACGTCCGGCCAGCCGTCGCACTTCAAGTCGAGGAGAAGCTTCTCCGTGATACAGATGACGTTCAATCGGGCGCGGAAACGGTTCACGTTCACTCGATAGTGACTTACTTCGAGTTTCTCAGCTTTCCGGCGGAATGCTTTTAACTGTAAGGCTGGAGTGGCTTCGCAATCGCACGTGATCGTCTGAAACGAAACAGATTCGAGAATGTGTCGGCGAGATGACGGATCGAAAGGTGGGTCGATCCTTCGAATACGTACCACGTCGTCCTTCGAGTCGCATTCGCAAAAAATGTTGGAGAGATTCGGTGGATGGGTTTCAGGTAAAACTCGAACGAATTCGACCCCGACTCCGTGCTGCAAATAAGGAGAAGAGCGCAGAGTGAAGAGAATGAATTTTTTTTCGTGGAAATTTTTTTCGAAAAAGAAAAGGAAAGGAAGAGTTGGTTAGTTTTTTTTCATTAGCTGAAACAAAACGTTTCGCTCAATGTAGGAATTTATAATAAGTGAGCCAACTATAAGCTCGTGTATAATTTGACTAAACTTAAAAGCTAATTCCTAGGACCTCGTCGGTAAAATTGTCCGACAATAACTCGTAAACGCGTTGAGGCGGTGTTTTCGTTGCTCAAGAAACACCTACGCGAGAAGATTGCGTAGTCTTATCTAGTCTAGCCGGTTGTTGTCTTACACGCGATGAACACTTTGTCGATCGAACAAAGTTCACTGCGGATTAAATTCTGATTCGTTTTTTTTTTTCTTTTTTTCGATTCGACCATCGTTTCAATATAAGAAAATATTGTTATTATTTTACATATTACACATCGTAGAGATCAGGTTTCTCTCTCACCTCGTCGACAGAGTTGGCGGTAAATTGATTGAGAGACGCGACCCAAACGGCCAACAGCTCGTCCAAAATCGCTGGATCCGAGTAGAGCCAAACGATAACCTCGTTAACCCAGCGGACAGCATCGGGATCGGCACCGGTTGCCGTCGGTAGATGCAAACTTTTGCTACTCCTCGCCGGGCTGATCAAAGCGCCGGATGTCTTCCTCGTGAGACGTTTGCGGACAGGAGGTGTCGGCGGGACGTAAGGCGAGGTGCCGGAAGTTGGACCGGCGGCACCACCACCGGCCGGATGAGCAACGGATGCGAGCGATCCGGAACCGGCGCCGCCACCACCTGCCCCGGTCCCCGAAACGATTTTTTGCTTGCCAAGCAAAAGCAATTTGCCGCCACTACCGCCACCACCTCCACCACCACCAGTACCACCACCACCGGCACCACCACCACCACCACCAGCACCACCACCACTGACACCGACGCTATCACCGTGGACGATATGGCCGTCCTTGGCGGTAACTATTGTCCCAGAACTGAGCCCGTTTAAAACGAATCGATTGTAAACGTATTTGCCGACACACAGTACCATCAATCCGAACAACATCCAGCCGAATATGAGCATCGATAAGGTATCCATGGTCGTGTCACCAGACGAGTCGAAACTGCATATCAGATCGTCCACCCGCTCGGCCAAGTCGGCCATATTGCCCCATCGTTCGGCCAACCAAGTCCAATTGGATTCCAAAAACATTCTTTTCTATTTTCACCCGCTAGCGGACAGCGCCCCACTACTACTGTATTACAAGTTATTAATAGATCTTGCGCATACCCTGGGCCCCCAGGATACGGCACTGCCCCTGTCTCGCGACTGCCTTTCAACAGTTTTCCTTTCCCTGTCTCATTACTGACGTCGATCTTCCCCTTTTGATTTTGCTTTTCGCCCGATCTCGCCACCTTTTCTTCTCACTTCCGTCTCTCCTTCTCCTCCTCCTCCTCCTCCTCCTCCTCGATGCAGATAAATCTCCCTTCTTTCCAAATCTATCGACGATTCGCACCGTTGCAAGGAAACGATCGTGGAATAATCATCGACCAACGATTCTTCCTTTAGAAGATAAATTTCGATTCGATTCCCTATTCTTCGTTACTTCGACGATTCATATCTTGGATAAAACTGTGATGATATCACTGTGTTGATGAATGTGGTGACTGTGATCGTGACCGTAATCGTAATTATTCCACTTAACTAACCCATAAACGCGCTTGATTTCATTCCCGTCTCCTCGTGCTGAAAAAGAAATAACCGTCGACCGGTCGACGAACGCACGTGGATCAAAACTATCGAGAGAGTACGTCTGTATTGATGCTCTCGTTTATGGATTGAAATTATTGTTCGTCGATCGAGCAATGAAATTAATCTTCGATCGACGAGAGTAAACGTTGAGTATATTTCAAAAGAATGATTTCATACTTGGGTGGAATAAGAAAGAAAAGAAAAAAGAAAAACGATCGCAAACATAAAAAATAAGATACAAGGCATGAAAATTTATCAGTGTTGTTTTCGTGTTCGGTCAATGGTCGAGTTCCCTTACAGGCGCGGTGTCTTTGAATGCGTCATCACTCGCGATTCTCGTATCGCATCATGTTTTATTTGTGGCAGCTTTCGTGATAGCTATCAGTCGACCGTCCGAGACACGGTCGAACGCGTGTTGCTCGATCAGTGATCGAGCAAATCTAACGAACACGCGATCTCCTTCGTCTATTCGATCTCGAATCTCTAATAATCGATAAATCTTCGATTCTTGCGAATCTCTAATCTTTCGCATAAAAATGAAAAACCATTTTTTCGCGTTGTGCAACGAAGCAAAGCGAGGATTAAAAAAATCGATTGTCTCGTCTCCCTGTAATGTTTTTCAGCGCAGGTAAAAAATAACCTATTTTATTAATAAACGTTCAATCTTCAAGAGTGATGCGAAACACGCGGTACGTCGATCCATTCACGTTTCAACGTGCCAAATATTGGTCACGGTTCTCACGTGAAATTATCAACAGTGATTCACCGATTCCCAAACTCGTATTCCTTCTACTCCGAAGGATGTGTATTATGAAACGAATCGGATGAAGTGGGTTGCAAAACTAACGAGGGAATTCACCACTTTGTACCACCGACTTCCATCGATCCGACGAGCGAATGAAGACAACCGGCACCAATTCGCATTTCCTTCCTATACCAGCTTCAATTTCTTCTTCGTTTTCGACGATCACGTGTTATTATGCACCAAACAACAAATCGATCAAAGCTACCGCACACCGTAGCGCTACGTTTAACCTAGGATCCGGCACGCGAGATACTTTACACGATGCCGTGCACACACGAAGCATCTCTTTTTCATTCGTTTTACTCGCAGTCAATTATCGTATCTCTTTACTCTCTCGTTTATTCGCCGGCAACTTCGTCGCAGCTCCCTCACAGCCCACCTCGCGTCGCCTCCAAAAATCTCACACTGCGCCGCGTGTCTCTCTCTCTCTCTCCCTTTCCGCTCCTCTGTTGTCGCAACGCGTGGTCGTCCGTGCTCCGTGAGGCGCAAGCGCGTCAACGGCATTTGCCGCATTTACCTTTACGACTTTCGTTTCTTTCGTCTTCTCCTCCAGTCACCGATACCACGCGATACCAACGACGAGTGACCTGGTTTTTCCCGCCTGACCAGTTCCAAGTCACTTCCACGCTCGTTTGCCGCGTTTTTCTTAACTTCCGTCGTCGCGTTACGCCGCCGAGCGTCCAAGTGAAGTACGCGCGGCACAACGCGATCGAACTAGCGAGAGAACGCACGATATAACCGGCGCCAGGCGATCTCCTTCGACGATTCACCGACGCCGCGTCGGGCAATGGTACGGCGAACGTTCCTACTACTACTACATTACTATTACTACCACTAGTATTACTACTATTACTACTGCTACTACTACTTAGATCGATCGAGACGCCGCGTCGCGCTCACTCGATACTCTGTACGCGTTATCGATTCGCAACGAACCGTGAAACACCCATGGTCGCACCCATGGCGCGCACACGATTAACGAGCAAGTCGTTTCTACCTACGTGTAAACATCTAATCGTGGAACGGAAACGCCGTGACCGCGATCGGCCATGCTAGATATCCTCCGCGCTATCCTGCCTCTTACGATGCGTCATTCGTTCTTTCCCCTTCTCTCGATCCCTTCTCAACCAGCCCTCGGCTCCGTATGGCTTATCTTTCTCCCATCGATGCCAAACCTCCCTACCGCCCTTCTCTTACGTCATATTACGAGCCAGTGACGCATCGTTGCTATAATGGTAAATGGATCGAAAATCAGCAAGTAACAGTGGAGATCCGCATGCAATGCGAAATACGAATGGATTTCTCGAGAACGGTCGAGTCTCGAGTCTCGATTTTTCTCACTGACGACGATGATAAATGAGGAAGTTTCACGGTTCGTAGAAATCGGGTTACGAATCGTATTCGCAAAAGATGCATTGCGATCTATATGTAATTGAACGAAAACAATTCTTTTTTTTCTTTTTTTTTTTTTTCTCGTTAATCTCGCTCGAGAAAGGAAAATTCACTCTAAAGAATAGATTGAGCGTATACTTTTTATTATTTCGTCATTCATTTACATACAAATATTTTCAAGATACGTTTTAAGAAACAGTGCGTGTTCGGCATCGATTCTTCAAACTTTCGTATTAACGCTGCTAATTGTATTTCGTATAAATTTTCCTTCGCGCGCGCGCGATCGCTTTTTAAACGCTAATAGAGAATACGCTACGTGGCCTCGTCGAGCCTTCTCTCTTCGATGAGTCTAGGATACGTTCCGTCGTTGTCGTTGTAGTTGCAATTCCACTTGATGAAGTAAGAACATTTCTTCTCTAAGGGTCGATATCATCGATGTTTCTTGTTGCTAAACGACACAAGGGGCGGGTGGGGGGAGGGGGGAGTGCGAACGTTTCTGAATCTGCATAGTATAATCGAGAACGCGTAAACGTTGCTAAATCATCATCGCTATGTTTTTTTCAGCCTACCGTTTTTTATATAATGTTTATCAGGAATAATGTTCGTGATTGCCACATTGTTTTCAAATGATTTTATCCTTTTTTAATTTGCATCGTAGACATATCTATACGTGTATTTATATTATAAACAACGACGGGAAACGGCGACGAGACTCGACGATCGACGATTAAGAAGTTAATGCGAGTCAAGGTATTGTACATACGCGCGCAACATTGTGTACGTATGCACACGTTGAAATATCGATCGGTTATCGGTATATTTCGGATTAAGAAAATAATAAATCGGCGAGCAAATTATCGAACAACGGATATAAAGAGGGGAGCGTTTAAAATAAACAATGCCTTTTTCGACCTCTCGTTGCCGTTACGTCGCACGTAATACATAAAATAGTATTTCACTCGTTATTTTTCATATCATACGTGTATTTTGCTTGCTGCTGATACATTAATTATAATACAGATCGTTTATAATGGCCCTGGACACGGTATATCTCCCGACTTGGCCCCGATTCCGACGACACCATTTCATCGGTATCGGTAAAAAGCAATGTCGATCCGTTATCGCCATGCTATCTCTTACGCTCCTTAAATAATTTCAATCGTAACAAAACACTCTTTATGCTCGCACGTTAATCCTGTCATTATTAAAATTATCCATGTATGATATATGTATATATAAATATACATATGTTAAATATAATATAAATGCATCTAACACTAGTCGTACTTTTCTCGTACCCCGTGCGATTCACTTTTTCACCTTATATTCATCGAACGTTTACCATTGCCGCGCCCAAACTTTTCCCCTTTACTCTTCTTTACACGCAACACCCACCGTCCAAACATTCACGTTCGCATTTTTAATCACACACAAGCACGCGCGCGCGCATACACATATGCACGCAGACACTCAACGTTATATTATTCTTACACGCATGCATACCTGTTCCACCTGTTGGTTCGATCGTTTATTAAAATTTAGCCTTGTAAATTGTTTAAACAAGAGTTTTCGTCGAATCGTTATTTTTAAAAGACGACGCAACGCGATCGCAAGATTATTCATTACCGTGGAAAGCCTTAAAAGTTAATATGGAAATGAAATCAAGTAGCAAAATATAAACAGTCGATAAGCATAAAAACTTTCGAAAGTCGTACAGTGATAGTGGAATGCGATAAGACAGAACGGAATATATTGTTTCAATGTGAAATGCATCGAGTGGCAAAAAAAAAAAAAAAAAAAAAAAAAAAAAAAATTTTCAAAAAAATTAAAATGTGTTTTTGAAAAAAAGGGGAAATTTTTTTTTAAATTGAAAAGGCCGGGGTGGAAAAAAAAAAAAAAAAATTTTCAAAAAAATTAAAATGTGTTTTTGAAAAAAAGGGGAAATTTTTTTTTAAATTGAAAAGGCCGGGGTGGAAAAAAAAAAAAAAAAAAAAAAAAAAAAAAAAGATTTGCCAAGAATATATACGTATTTATCGTAACAACGAGAGCATTATTTTATTCAGTTCAGTCGGTTGTATCGATACTTTGTGAACGAAACGTCTTAAGTCGAGATTATGCGAGCATTAAAAAATTTTAGATTAGATACTAGTTTTTTTTTTTTCTTATTCGACCTTAAGACAAAAATTTAATATGTAATTACAATTTTAAGATACGATTGCGCGATACGAAGGAAAAAAAAAATGAAATTAAAATAAATCATTTTTATAGATAATAATAGATATTTATAGATAAATTGTGAAAAAACGCGCAAATATCATATCATAATTCTTAAATTCAATTCTTAAAGATTCAAATCGCATTGAGATTATCTCTTATAACCTTATCTCACGAAATATTGAAATAGTAGATATTAGTGTTAGCGATTATACTTTTCATTATTATTTTTCTTATACGACTAGAAATTGAAATAAAAAATTTAGTTGATAATACTTAACATTATCGTTGCGCTCTTAATTAATGCGTTAATTTAATAATCAGTCGTCATAAATCCGTCTTATGAAGCAAGGAAAAAGAAAAAAAGAAAAATAAGATAGATAATGTTGTAGTTAATATAATGAATCATCGATATTTATCATCGATTTTACACGTCATTTAATTTTACATCATGACGTTATATCATATCGAATCATATCATACATCGAATGATATTGATTTTAGCGCGTTACGAAATAAATGAATACTGCGAGGAATGGATATGACAATCTTTTTTTCTTTTTCTCTTCATTTCTCTCTTACTTTTCTTTCTTTCACACACTTTCTTCCTATCGCTCTTTCTCTCTCTCTCTTTCTTTCTCTCACTTTCTCACTTTCTCTCCCTCTCTCTCTCTCTCTCTCTCTTTCTTTCTCCACTTTCTTTCTTATTCTTGATTGCTAACACTCTCCGATCCTGTTCAGTTTGAATGCAATAAATGCCAATAAGCTGGTGCGAATCAGCGTACGTATGGTTATATTATAGATACATAGAATATATATGAACTGCAACGTTAATTTTCTCATTTTCTGTGAGAATCGTACGAGAGACGATAAAAAAATATAAGAACGGAGAGTAGTATACTATATCGGTCGCAAACATGATCGCCCTGTCATATGTTGAATTTTGAATTTGTAACGATCAATGATGCGTAAATATAAAATCGATCGTAATTTTTTAACGATCGGATAATGGATATATTCTCGTATTAAAAGAAATTGTGAAACATATTTCTCGAGTAGATCGAGAACTAACTTTACTGGAAAATCGTGTGGCAGTTGGTTGATGATCACTTTATTCTGTTCTACCTGTTTTGCAATACCGAAAAACTTTGATTTGGAATGTATTGAACTGTGCGTATTAATGAAATCTGTACATGGAAGTGGTGGTATGTACAAAAAAAATTCAAGTGATATCGATATGTAATGTAATGTATATTACGTATAAAAAAAAAAAAAAATGTTTAAAAGGATAAAATTACATTATGACCGCAACAAAATTCAATTGTAAATATTTTTAATTCGATATTTTAAATACGTCTTAAAGTAGCAATATTTTTATAACCTTTTACGTATGTCTTGCTGAATTGAGTTTTGTGATATTTACATAGAAACGCAAGCGTTTTCCATTGTGCGTGAGATCAGCATTACGTTATATCACATTAGATTGTTCGATTCAATTATGAATAAATTATGAAAACAGTATATATGATAATCGTTATTAATTTAAAAAATCATAAAAAAATATAAAAAAAAATAAAAAAAACGTACAATACCACCGAGGACTAATATGAATGCTAAAATGTAGTGTGCATCGAATTGGTAGAATCAGAATCAATTTTATCCAAAAATCACATTGCTTACCATTCGCTCAAGTAAGCAACGAAAGGGTACGGTTCACTTAAAACACTAGATTAGATATAACGTACTTACACACAAACATGTCTGATATACATGGGGTATAACTGCATTCCATTTTCGCGAATACGTAGTAAAAAAAAATTCGTGTACGGTTGTCGATGATCGTTTCGGTTGATCTACACAATGGTAGAATTTTTCATTTTTTTCTTCGTTTTAGTTCAAACTGGTCCGCATCTCATCCTTATCTTCTACTTAGTTCCGTTCTGACAGCTGAGAGTATAAAAAAACAAAGAAAATACATAAGCAATTTTAATCATTTGAAATTTCCATCTCGAATTCATTCTTCATATTCTTACCATCTACAATCTCTTGTTTCATCTTTTGAAATTCTTTACGCACTTCCTTAATAATCTCTGCTTTAAATGCTTCCATTTCTTGAGCAGTGAGTACAGCCCCATCATTGACACCATTTACTTTTAAAAGTGTATCCTCTGAAGCTGAACCAAACCTTTTGCGAACCGATTTTGGTGATTCGGCACCATTTGAAAATTTATTGTTAGATGAACTATTCTTATCCCATGATTTTTTATCGGGTGAACTCTCAGGTTCCTAAATATATATGTAATATATACACACACACATATATATATACATAAAAAAAAAGAATAAAACTTGATAATAAAAAATTAAAATATAAAATTTATCGAGAAAAATTTACTTGTGGTTGTTCAGGTTGTTTTTTCTCAACAGCAGCTCGTCTACGGGCTAAAGTTTTAGCCATTTCATCCATCATGGAAGCCATACCGCCACCTCCACCTCTTCCTAAAGTACCATAATTTCCGCTTCCAGCACTTCCACTGCTACTAGTACTAGAACCACTGTTTTCCACTGGTTGCTGTGATGCCTATAAAAGTGATCGAATAAAGAAAAAATAAGAATTAAAAAAAAAAAAATGAAAAAAAATCCAAGATAACACAAACCTGTTGCTTCTTTTTAAGACGAGTTGCTTGAATTGCTGCAGCCAACGAATTGGAATCCGGTGATGGCTCGCTATTTGTGACAGAACTTACTGATCCAGTGGAACCAGATCCAGAAAGAGGATTTAGATTAACAGCGTTGATCTTCGGGGCAGGTGGTGGAGGAGGTGGAGGTGGAGCGGCAGGCCCAGCCACTGGTAGCATAGGAGGTGGTTGAGGACCAGCATTACCGAGAGGAGCGTAAACATTAGGATTAACAGGTGGTACGTGATGTCCACTGCCGGGACCACCACTACCACTGCCAACAGTATTTCCACAAGTACCACCGCTACCACCTACACCGCTAGTGCTACTATATTGATTCACTGAATTTGATGGTGTTCCATAAGGATTCGTAGCGCTCGAAACTGCTTGTATTTGGCTAGTACCATATTGTGCCTGTGCCTGAGATACAATATTGTACTGAGACTGATTCGGCTGGCCGACACCAACGTTGACTGCGACACCTACCCCATAACCCTGACCTGTTGTCGCAGCTCCGCTACTGGCATACTGGCCAATCGAATTACTACTTCCATATTGATTTCCACCAGGACCACCAGGACCACCAGCACCACTACTACCACCACCGCCGCCATATTGATTTGTTTGTCCAGGTTGTCCACTAGAATACGCGTTAGCAACTTGTCCGTTGTTATTGTAGAAGTTATTCTGATTTCCAGAAGAATACTGACATGGACTTTGCCCGACGACAGCGACAGTCGCGTATTGACTATTGTTCGGTGCAGCTCCATACTGATTTCCTTGACTACTACCATAAATTGACTGTGCTTGCGATTGATTCGGCAAATTTGATTGAGAAGATGGGGATTGCGCATATTGGCTCATCATCATTGGAGGTGGTGGCACCGGGACGTTAAAGTTTATCATTGCCGGTGGACACGGTGGAGCTGTTGCCGCCATAGGTGGCTGCGGTGGGGGTACTGGAGGTGCACCTCCGCTCGTCATTTGTCCTGCACTAGTTCCAATGCCACCGGTAACTTGCATCGATTGTATAACAGTTTGTTGCTGAGGTTGCGGAGCTGGAGGTGCTGACGAAGTTCTGTGATGACCGGATTGTGGTTGCTGCTGCAATGGCTGCGATTGTTGCTGCTGCTGCTGCACTTGATGTTGTTGTTGTTGCATAGATTGTTGCTGCTGTTGCGGAGGTTGTGGTGGCGCTGGCGGCTGTGATTGTTGTTGTTGCATAGATTGTTGAGGTGGTTGTTGTTGTTGTTGTTGTTGTTGT
>NW_006263412.1:198504-200170 GCF_000469605.1 Apis dorsata
AACTTGGAGAAATTGCGTTCGGACTATTTGTTGCTGTAAATAAAATATACACTGAAGATCTCTCTTTGATTTCATAATTTCATAATATTGATATATATAGTATTACGTTATTTATACCTTGGCTTTGTTGAGACATTCTGCGTTCCTGAATAATTGCTACATCCTCTCTGGTCATGGTTCTGGATGAAAAAGAAAAATATATATATTTTTTAATATAATTTTATGATTTTTTGCAAAAAGTAATTGAAATTCTCGAAATATAAATATAAAATATAAAAATATAAAAAAAACGAACCTGTATCCCATATCTTCATCGTATTGAGCATTAGTAGGTTGCTGTTGTTGAAAGACGGATTGCTGTTGAGTAGTTGAGGCAGGTGCAAGACTTCTCGATATATTGCTTCCATTGCTCAATACCTAATATTAAACAATTATTAAAATAAATCCAAAATATATTTGAATTATCAATAGCTAAAGTAAGAGCGCAACAATTAGTTTGAACTCACATCGAGTGCTTGTAACATCGCCCTAGCAAATGCGTCGGCGTCATCCTTACTGGAGAAATTCAGACCGTATACTTGTTTATTATCTCGCCATTGATGAAATGTGACTGTCGCTTGATTGTATTTTAATCCTTTGAGGATCGCGCAATTGATAACGATTTCGTGATCCTGTAACTTTCTTCCCACTACGCGAAATGTATTATTCACTTGATGATGGTATAACTGAACTTTGGAGAGTCCTGAGGAACTGCCACTTGGTACCCATTTTTTATTAACGTCGTCATATACCATTACCGACGCACGAGCGGACGATATGCTCACTTCGCTGCAACATAAAGAGAGCCATATTCTTCACAATTGTATTTATCCTTTATATAAAATATTTATATTTATATAGAATCGTGCACTTATTTGCACAAAATAATTAAAATATTGCAAAAAATTCTACCACGATCGATATTCTTCTGGAATAATTTGTTGTCGACGAGAATATGAATATCGTCTCATTGTTTCTTCGCTCTTTGAAATCGTCAGAAGAAATTATGTCAGATATTTTATTCATAAATATATTAACCAAAAATTTCTTCAATATCCTGTAAAATGTTGCGTTTGGTGTCACTTTCACCGTGCGCGGACTATGTTAAAACAGCATGAACCGCTCGCGAAATGAGAACAGAACGAAACGGAATACTAAAAGATACTGCCACTTCCTTCTTTGCTCAGCGTACGATCAGACAAGCCCGAGTTCTATGATAAGAACTAGAGTGTATCCGTGATACGCGTGGTTTTCAAATCTTTCTATGTTCTCCCTTGTGATTGTTTTCAAACAAGTTTATAAAATAATTGGCAATGTGTTGCATGTGATTACATTGATTAAATGTGCAATTTAGAAAAATCTCAATAAATAAAATTCTAGCAAAATGATCTTTATATAACTATATTTTGAAATCTCCATATTAAATATTAAAGTTATATATAACGTTATTTTTTCGCGTTATTTGTATGTACTTAAGTAGTAGAACAGAGGTTCGCGTCACCAGCCTGTCACGATCATGTTACGGTATAACCCTTTTCAAACAATTCCTTTTCTTTTTGTCTTTAACTCACTCTCTCTCTTTTTTCTCTCCCTCTCTGGTTCTCTCTCTCTCTCTCTCTCTCTCTCT
>NW_006263412.1:200610-211805 GCF_000469605.1 Apis dorsata
TTCATTTTCCTTTTTTTCCTTTTTTGTTTTTTAAATCTAATTAAAATGTAAATCAAAATAAAATCATCAAATATATACTTAAATATCAGAATTTAACCAAGTGAAAATTATATACATCGAACACAATATGAATCATAATGTGATTCACAAACTGATCGACGTAAATATGTTATCAAACAATTTCATTGATATCTTTTCTTATGAAGTTGTGAAAACGTGTGCCAAAATATTGAATGAATCAATGTTAGTAATACGATTGATAATAATATTTTATATTGTATTATTGACATTCACTTTACTAAGAGATTGTATAAAAAACAAAATATTAATAAAAGAGTGGCTAAGAAAAATGTAGCAAGAATTTTTGTTTGCAAAAGAAATTATAAAATATACGCATGCGTATAACAGAACTTTCATCTGAGATAAACAAATATGTGTATTAAAATTATTATATGTATAATATTTTTTTCATCTTATGCAAGTGTATATGAGTTCAATTTAAATAAAGATAATCCGATAAATATATACAACATTTTTATTCAATCTAAAAAAGATAGGATATGAGTATAGGTAGAAAGAAGTTCCGTTTGCTTTTACGATACACAAAGGCGTCGAAACGCAAAATTTGGAAGCATATCAGAATATCTTCCGGCGAGCAAGTCTAAATACGAACAAACGGATGTGTGAAAGGAATATTCGATTAGTAGGGATATAATCGGAAAGTATAAAAGAATTGACACTTATGGATATGTTTGATAAAAAGTCATTGCAAAGCCCTACCCTAAACAATTTTTAGTTCAAATCCTTTCAAGAAATTTAAACACTGAAAAAGCATTATATTGTATTGATGAAGAATGAAAATATCAGTAGAAGAATAATAAGAAATGTTAAGTTATTAAAAATATCTATTGATAGCCTACAATATAAACAATAGAAGACAAAAAGAAGTAAGTACTTGAACTCATATACTGAATTCGGCTCGATCTTATATGATTCGACCATCTCTCTCACTCGATGCTGTATCGTATACGTGGAACTTACTTCATGTTTGTTTGACTCGGAAGCGTATGCTATGCTTTCATGCAAGCTGTATTCCTGCTTCTACACAGTATATCACCGATTCCATGAAAACACGCGAGATTCGGGCAGGATTTACGGTAGTTCGACATAAATAACGTACGGCACTAACACCACCCCGACACCCTACCTATGCACATCTGGCCAGCCATATTGCCGACTCCAGGCCTATACTCCTTCCACCCTTCGTCTCGATGTACACGTTTACCTAGAAGGAATACTCGAATTGCGAGCGTTAATACGCTCTATTTTTGCTCTCTCATTCTCTTTGCTTCTCACTTTTTCTTTCTTATTTTGCGACTTTTCTTTCATATACAAAAAAATAATGTAATTATGAATCGAAACTGATCTTTTTGATTTTTTGATTTAATTGTTATGATAATTTTTCTATATCTTGTTCTTATGATTGTACAGAGAGCAATTTAATTATTTTCTAAAAATCTAAATTCTAATTAACAATAGTTGCGAGATATTACGCAATTTTAAATTCGATTATCGATATCAAATTATCGATATAAAATTGTTATAGTATATTGATTATCGAATTATCGGATATTAATCGATAAATCTAAGTATTATTACAATGATATTAGAAAGAATATCGTATGTTATTAAATAGTTTAAATTAAACATTTTTTATATTTATATACATTTTCAATAATAAAACTTTCAATTTAAAATAAATTAAAAACTTAACACTAATAAAAAATTAAAATAAAAAACTCATTTATTAATTTTTATTCATAAAAAATGAATTTTGTATAAATTAAAATATATTATATTTATGTATATATATATATTATCATGTAGTTATATGTAAATATATATATTTTTTATTAAATTTATTATTATAATTATGTTTAAATAATGTTTTGTATTGTAGAATACAAGCAATTATATTTTGAGAAATATAACATATCATTTTTGAAATTCAAATTTCATATAAACCGCTAAACTGAACTAATGATAGCGTTGAACATCAGATGGCGCGACAATTTTAGTTCTACTTGAATACACGGGAGTTTCCATGGACCCTGTCGCCGACGCACCTGGCGCATCGACCGAGAAACAGAAACAGCTGTCTGTTCGAAGCAACTTCGAAAGTATCGTTTGTTAATTGTTGATTTAGAATTGTGTAGATCTTTGTTGCGTTATTTGTGGAATGCGAAGTAACGAGGTTTCGGGGTATTGTGCCTGTCATCAAACGCGTACTAGTCTGCCCCTTGCTTCACCACTCTTTACCGCTTTAGGCGGTTGCTTCGATGATAACGTGCTTGCCTTTTATTTTTCCGATTTCTACGATCCGGAACGTTTCTCCCCCTTTCCTCTCTTTGCTTCTCACTCTTTCCTTGTCCCCACTTGCTCATTCTCGCGCTCTCTCCCCCTCTATCTTTCTCTATTTCTCTTTCAAGTTCTCCGTTTCTCTGTCCCTCATTTTCCCTCTCTGTTATTCTAAGTTACTTTCAAGATCTCTGTGTTCTTCACCAACGATGTAAACAGACTGATATTTTTTGGAGAAAATTTTCATTTTTCTACTTCAATTTATATTTGTGTATACTTGTCTGTTGTTGTTATTGCTCCAACTATAATCATACGTGCACGCAATGACGCACCTATAAGTGAAATACGCACGCATCAACAAGCAGCATTTCTTCGATGACACTGTCGTTGATCAGTAACGATTCTTAGGATAACAGTTGGATATATCGAGAGAAAAATATTCGTAATTTTTTATTTGATTCGATTTTTTTTGGTACTTGTTTTTTTTATAAAGTTATAGATAAGAATTCTCCCGCGCTATGGAACACGGGTGTGAAAAACGTAAAACATTGATTCAGAATTAAAGTTAAATGATATTAAAGTGCGAAAATTTTGATGATTTAAATTTTTAGAAATTGTGATGATAATTTGTGTAAAAAAAAAACTATAAAACAATTTTAAAAAAAATCATTTTTAATTTCACTTATTGAAAATATTCCATTGCCTTTATTTTCATTTTTTTATCTTGCTGTTATCCTTACCTCTTTTTTCTCAGTCTAATATTTTCTTATTTAATTTGCAATTTGTTTAATTCTAGTCATATATAATAATTTATTCTATTTAAAACAATAAAATATATTTATTTTTACAGTAGTACCAGTGCGAGCAAAATATAATCTTCATAATTATTAAACGATGAAGGAATCATTAGTAGAAATTATCAAATAAACATGGCATCTCAAATAAAGAATTTAATGATTAACTATTAGGCATATTAAGGATATGCTTTATATCATCAGGAAGGAACTAAATGAATGAATAAAATTATAAGGAATGATATTCTATTTGAATCTATTGGATGTTAGATAAAGTGAAAAATGTCTGGTGATTCAGGATGGAATACTGTTATTCACCATCCTTCAGAATTAGAATTACAGAATTGGAATTGGGAAGAAAACGATGGAGAACAAGAAAGGGAGCTCCCTTCGACTGTTGATATGGATGCTATAAAAGGTGGTGGTAGCTGGGATCCAACTACTGAACCTAATGGTATTAATATATTATATTAATAAATTATATATCTATGCTATGATTGATATTTATCTCTTCACATAAAAATTATATGTATAAAATATAGAGTTTTTTTCTTTTTCTTTTTTTTTTTTAGGAACAGATTCGGTTGATTCTGAAGAAGATTCAGATTCCGACGACGAAACCTCTGGCGGTACAGAAGGTAGTTGTTCCTATTCAGATTCGAATTCGGATTCAGACGACGAAAGTAGTGGTGACGAAGAAGAAGATACAGGATCCAATTCGGATTGTACATCGGAACATAGCGAACAAACATTTTCCATTCAAAAAACAAATTTTGAACCGGTATTAGAAATTTGTTATCATTATTAATCTAAAAATTTACACAATTAAATAAAATTTTTAATTGCATTGTAGGGAGCGCTTAAATTAAAAATCAGTATGAAAGGTCCAAAAAAAGAGGATTCGGAAAAAGAGAAAAATAAAAGAAGCATACCAAAAAAAGTTAAAATGAATCGAGGAGGAAAGGTGATTTATAAGTATTTACTCTAAATATAATTGTCGAGTTCTTAATTATTATTAATTAATTAATTATCAATTAAAAATTATAAATTATAAAGAATATAATTTATCTTTAAAATTGTAAAGAATATATTTTATCTTTCTATTTAGTCATCAGAATGCAGTAGTGATGAGTCTGATTCATCTGAAAATCATTCAACTTCACAACATACACAGCAACAACAGCAACAGATGCAACAATCTCAACAACAACAACAGCCACAACAACATCCAACTCTTCAAGAGATTAATCAAGAAGATTTGGCGGCTATTTTACCAGATCAAGAGCATGAAGATGCTCCATTTGATGGATTTGAAGATTCAGAAAGTGGTCGGTTAGTATCGAAAGCTATCGAGAGAATGTCTCTTGGTGCAGATTCGGATACGAGTGAAAATGGTGATCAAAATCCTGTACCTGTGTATAGTTCCACTTTATTACAACAATTTGTAGAAAAAACGGCTCTGTTATCAGAACCAAGAAAAAGGCGGAGTAAGTTAGGGAAAAAATTGAATGATTCAGAATATCCTTGCGTTTCGAATGTATCTCCGGATTCAGGAATTCAATCAGTAGATAATAGTCCATTACATTTGGCAATTAGTCCTGTAAGTCCTCCAACACAGACACAATCACCGGTGCAACCCGTTGTTACAAAACCTGCAGTAAACGTAGATCGTGTTTTATATCCACCTAAACGAAAACCTGGTAGGCCAGCAAAGACAGTATCTACGCAACCCCGTGGGCCTGGTAGGCCAAGATTAAAACCAGAAATTGTAGAAAAGATAGAAAGAATAGAAAAAACAGAAAAAACTGGAAAAACCGAAAAAATTGAAAAGAAGGAAACTGTTTCCCAAGCAGTAAAAGTCACAAAAGAAGAAACAACTAAAAGAGGGAAAACAAAATCTACATCACAGAAAACTGTTGCAACTCGAACAGATAAAAATGAAGAAAATAATTCAACTAAAAAATTAAAAGAGAAACCAGCTTGCCAAAAGAAACGAACTTGCAATGTTTCTAAACAATGTACGCCGGGAAAAGTAACTGGAAAGAGAAATAATACAAGTTCCCCAGCGCGTGTCAAGTGCCTAAGTAGATCTGTTACGAATAAGTATGGAAAAGAGGGAATTCAATGCAATGGTGGGACGTGTAAGAAAATGAAGAAAGATAAGCCTGGAATAGGAAATAAGACAGCTCCTTTACGGCGACAAAAACAATCGGCTTGTGATCGAATTTCGAACGAAAGAAAAGTAATTAATTCGAATAAAAGAAGTTTAAAAGAGAATAGAAGTAGTACTGTTCCCTTAGCTAAGAGACAAGCATCATTAAAGAAAAATGTTGCGCCAGTTACGCGACGTGTATTGAAAGAAAACAAAAGTACTAAAAAAACAACAACTGGATTTGAAACAAATGGTGTTGGAGTTCAGACTCTAATATCTTTACCTGTTGGTGAGGTATTAAAAGCTGAAAAAGCTGAAAATATAACTAATAAATGCGATAAGGCGACGCAGCCTATACATAATCACTGTCGCAAACATCATCATCACAAACATAGAAGACGATTATTGTTGCCACCTAAAAATCCTATACGTATCCATCCATGTCTCATACAAGAATTAGAAAAATTGATAGAAGAATTTTCAAGATTGTGTAGTTTAGGTAGAAATAATTCAAACTCTGGATATTCTGAATTACCCCAAATTTTTCGTGTAAAAAAATTAACAAAAAAAAGAAAGGGAGGGGATGTTACCTCAAACGATGATCAGAAATTAAAAAGACGTCTTAAAAAAGAGAAGATTCTGTCGGGAACAGATTCAAAAAATAATATGAATGCGAATGCGAATTCAAATCCAAACGAACAAAGGTTACCATTAAAAAAAAGGCATTATCATGTATCCAGTCCTCATAGTTCACAAAGTTCGAATGCAAGTGGCGCTGATTTGGCTGTTAATGAAGCGAACTCTACTGAAAGTCATATAGAAGAAGCAATCGAAGCTACAATAACAAGATATGGAAGTAGTTCTGCCTTCTCTTTCCAAGAAGATTCTGTACCTGTTACTCCTAAGAAGAGGCATAGGGATACCGAAACTGGTAGTCCTGACAAGTCAAATGCAACATCTTCCGATTTATTGGAAGAAAAACCCTTGAGCCAAATAGAAGTACAACCGCGTCGTAAAAAGAAAATTGTCAAGGACCTTCGCGTGACAGTTACAAAATTACCTGTTGAAAGTCATGGAATTTTAGAAAAATCCGATAAAATGGATAAAATTGAGAAAGCTGATAGTAAAGCAGAAAAATCCGAGAAATATTCCACTGATAGAAGTTCAAAATATCGTGCAGAAAAAAGTAGAAGTGAGAAAATTGCAGAGAAATTAATAAAAAGCGATAAAAATCAAACCGATAAAATTGAAAAAAGAGATCTCTCGCCAGAACATGTTCGCTTGGAAAAGAATATAAAAATCGATGCGGCGGAATTTAATACCGAAAGCTTTGATGAAAGTGAAATTAAACCAGCACAAAACAATCTCAATTCAAATGTTCCAAATCCTTTGAATTCTGCTGCTGTATTAGTTTTGACTAAGAAAAAAATGAGACGACGGAAAGCTATCAATCGTACAGGTTTTCCGACATTAAAAAAGAAAAAGAAAAGATCTTTAAATGCAAATGATACATCGACGGATGCGTCAAAAACTATGGTTTTAAGTAATGAAGATGGTACAGACATCGGTGCTGATGGTGAAAATTCAACAAAAGAAGGAATCGAAGATTCAGTAGTTGACAGCAAAACAAGTGTATTAAGCAATACTGAGTTACAAAACGTATTTACTGATGAAATTTCGACTAAACATATTAGCAATGCCATACAAAATCGAGTTCAATCAAAAATTGATTCAATTTCAAATCGGGAAAATTCAAATTCATCAAAGTCGGAAACGAATAGTCATGTTCGATCTGAAGAACTTTCAGAACCTCGATCAGGCCAATTGCGAGTTCGGAAAGATCTTGTAGAAACAGATAATGACAATGCATTGAATAAATTATGTCCTGTTAAATTTGAAAAAATTCAAGATTCAAAACCATATGATGAGAATACATCTTTAGAAGAATCCCTCGAAAAATTCAGTTCAAATCAACGCGTTGTGGAATTAAATGAAGAAAATGTAAAAAGATTTGAGCGTGCAAATTCTCAAACGAATATCAAAACGGAAAATTCAAATTCTTTTAACGGCAATCAGAAAAAACGAAGAGGATCCTCGAGCCCTTGTAATTTGACTCCTAGAAATATAAAACGTTTACGTAGTTCTGGTTATGATATGGAGAATGACATTTTGCCTAATAGCGATATTAACGATGATCATGAGGTTGGAAAACATTCAAATTCGACGCATACGAGAAAGAAGCAATCTCGATGGAAGAAACGTTATTTACAAGGAGGGATTCTACAGGAATATGGCAAAGATATTGAAGGAAAAATACGTGGTAGTATTGAAAATAATAACACTGGAAGAAACAAAGTTGTATGTGAAACTACCGAGTCTGCATCTGCTACGTTATTATCTACCACATATCAATGCGGTAAACTTTTACGACAAAGAAAAATGCCGTTTCAATTGCCATATGATTTGTGGTGGCTACATACACAATCTAGATTACCTAGCAGAGAATCAGTTCCATCTTGGAATTACAAGTAAGGATATAATTATCACATTATTGAATATTTAATTTTTTTATAAAATTATTTTAACATTTTATTTTTCCACAGAAAAATTCGTACTAACGTATATTACGATGTTAAACCTACTACACTTTATGAAGCGCAAGCTTGCGAATGCAAGCCGGAAAGTGGTTGCGGAGACGATTGTATCAATCGTATGGTTTTCAGCGAATGTTCTCCACAGCTTTGTCCTTGTGGTGATAAATGCGAGAATCAGAAAATTCAAAAACACGAATGGGCACCGGGTTTACAAAAATTTATGACAGAAGATAAAGGTTGGGGTGTAAGAACTCAACAATCTATCAAATCAGGTGTTTTTATTCTTGAATATGTTGGAGAAGTTGTTTCTGAAAGAGAATTTAAATCTAGAATGGCAACCAGGTATATTCAGAATGAAAAATTTTACGTAATTATATATTGTACATGTTAAAAATTCAAATTCATTTTAATTTCATTTTAATATGTAACAGATATGCTAATGATACGCACCATTATTGCTTACATCTTGATGGAGGTTTAGTAATTGATGGTCATCGTATGGGTGGCGATGGAAGATTCGTAAATCATTCTTGTGAACCTAATTGCGAGATGCAAAAGTGGAGTGTCCATGGTCTTCCACGAATGGCACTATTCGCTTCTAGAGACATTAAACCAGGAGAGGAATTGACATATGATTATAATTTTGCACTTTTTAATCCATCTGAGGGACAAGAATGTAGATGCGGTAGTAATGCCTGTAGAGGAGTGATTGGTAATTATATTTTTCATGTTATTGCTATTCATACATTAATTCATATCTCCTGTTTTTTGTACATTTTTATCATGTTTTCATAGGTGGGAAGAGTCAAAGAGTTTCTAAAAGTATCACTTCTATTCCGTCGCAATTAGAACCGACAGAAAGACGATCGGTTGGAAGACCAAGAAAAAATGTAAGAAAATCTAATGCAGTACAATCTGTAAATTCGAAAGGCATGTGTAAATCTCGAAAAGTAGGCGATTCTAATCTAATTCATGCCCCTGCATTAAAACCTATGTCTCATCAACAAAGATGTTTTGCTCAGCAACATCATTGTTTCTTATTAAGAAATTTAGAAAAAGTAAGACGAGTTAAGTTATTAGTAAATCAAGTACAAATGCAAAATGGTAAAGTAAAATGTGGTAATGCAACTACTGTAAAAGAAAAGGGTTCAGGTGATGCTAAAATTCAATCTGATGCATTTTTCTCACAATTAACTGCTTTAACAAATATAAATACACGTACTGTACGAACTCGACGACTAGCTCAAGCTCAAGATGATCCAGAAGTGAATAAAACTGCAAAATTGGCTAAGGTAGGATAAAATAGAAGTTTGCTTATAATTTTACTATTCATAATTAATTTTTTATATTTATTCACATTTATGATTAATTAATTTTTAGGTATTGAAAGATCTATATAGTATAGTAGCTACTGCAAAAGATGAAAATGATCAATTATTATGTACACCATTTATCACATTACCTTCAAAGAGAAAATTACCCGACTATTATGAAAAAATATCAGATCCTATAGATTTATCAACAATTGATCAATGTATTGGTACAGGCCATTATAAAACTGCAGAACATTTTGATCATGATATGATTAAACTTTTTGATAACAATGTAAGATTCTTTGGGAGAACTTCTGAAATAGGTATTGCCGCAGCTAGATTAAGAAAATTATACTTGGGAAGTAAGCCTGATTTCGTGGATGCAATAACGGAAGCAACTGGTTGTCCACCATCTCAAGGCTTCTTACCTCCTCGTGGTTCAACCGCGGGTGAAGAAGATGTTATCAGGTGTATTTGTGGTTTACATAGGTATGTGATAGTTGAAATTTTTATCATTTTATCTGTTAATATCTGTTTTTATCTCTTAAAATTAATTATAAATGTTCACAGGGATGAAGGATTGATGATTCAATGCGAACGCTGTCTCGTATGGCAACATTGTGATTGTGTTAAAGCTGATACAAGCATAGAATCTTACTTGTGTGAAAGATGTCATCCACGACCCGTGGATTTAGAAATACCATTAGAAGGTGACGAGGAAGAAGAAGGCAAAAAACATTATGTTACTTTGATGCGTGGTGATTTGCAACTTAGACAGGGAGATACTGTATATGTTTTAAGAGATACTCCGGAAAAACATACTTACAAAACAATTCAAAAACCTGATTACGAACAAATGGATATATTTAGAATTGAAAGACTCTGGAAAAACGCAGAGTAAGTTAAAAATATTCTATTTGTTAAAAGTTTGCATGAAAGTTTTACGTTCATTGTTAATATTCAACTGTTTTTGATTCAATAGAGGTGAAAGATTTGTATTTGGTCATCACTATTTAAGACCACATGAAACGTATCACGAACCAACAAGAAAATTTTATGAAAATGAAGTTGTGTGTGCTCCACTTTATGAAGCTGTTCCATGTGATTTGGTTGCTGAACGCTGTTGGGTCCTTGATCCTCATACGTATTGTAAAGGTAATTATTTTTAATTTTTTAAATTATTTTTTATTGTTCCATTGTTACATATTCTATTAGAATGCATTAAATTAAAAAAATTTTTAATTTATTTTCATTTTTTCTTTAATTAAGGACGGCCGGTTGGTTCTACACCAGAGCATACTTATGTTTGCGAGTATCGCGTTGATCGGGCTGCTCGACTATTTACAAAAGTTGCCAGAGCTAGACATCAAGTTTGTACGAAGCCTTATGCATTTGAAACTTTTCCACAACGTATTAAGCACTATCGTACATATTTGGTAAGTATACATAAATATTACTAAAAAAAAATGACGAAAACAAAAATAAAATTTTTTTTTAAATAATGTGCAGCCTCATAGTCTTGAAGGAATCCAAATAGGAAGTAAAATGAATAAAGAAAAAAAGAAATCTAATAATCAAGATGTTGATAATAATCAAAAATCTGAATCGAATGAAAATGCAAAAACGCACACAAAGGATCAACAAAAATCTTCTACGAGCAAGAATAGACGTCGATCGAATGAAATTTTACCTATTGTCACACCCGCTGCATCATATGCCCAGGTATATATATATACATATATATATATTCAGATTTTGATGACTTAATATATTTTTTCATATATTATATTAATATATTACATTACTCATTTTTAGAGAGAAGAACAAAGAAGACGATTGAACAATATTTTAATCGGACTATTACAAAAAATGCCGAATAAAAAGGATCCCTTAGATTTGTCATTTTTATTAGAAAGGAATAGACGAAATCGTAAAAGGCCAGGGGGATTAAATCCGTGACATTGGATTATACATGATCGATAGG
>NW_006263412.1:212264-213748 GCF_000469605.1 Apis dorsata
CCATAGATACGCGCACGACACATAGATACCATATAGGTAATATATATCATTGTTAATCTCTTTCGCAATCAACTCTGTAATTAACGTGATCGACCGATCGATTCTTTCATTTCGCTATAAGTAATCGATGTCATCTAATCCGTTTTATAAGGAAAACGGTAAACAGTAACACGTTTTCTTCTCCTTCTTACACTATGACCCGTCCATTCATATAATTTAATCTTAAACATGAAGGTTACTCCTCAAAGGACATTGTATCAATCAAGATTTTTCATATATGTTATTAATACGTTCATTACCAACGTTACATATGTGTAACGCATCGATTTCCATTGAGATCAGCATCATATATATATATATATATATATTTTATATATATATATAATCAGAATTGCCAGCATGCGAGACAAAATGGTTGACAGTGACGTAAGAATAGAAGAGTGAGGGAGCGATGTTGCTATATATTCGATATAATGACGTGTAAAATTTTGTGCTACATGCTGATAATTCTGTGTACAGTGATAAATATTCAAAAAATAAAGCATAGTCTATAATGGGGATTTCTTCTCCGCAACGAACGTATTAATACATATTTAAAATTATAGAAAATTTTTTTATTAATACAGTAGAAAGTTTTCTATAGTTTTTTTTTGACATCAGTTTGATTTATTAAATTACTTTCTTTGCTTACGCTGGAAGTTAGTATCGAGATTAAAATAAGAAAATGGATAAAATTGAACATCGATTGTTGAGAAAATGATGATGTTCGATTGTTTTTTTTTTTTTTTGGACTATTTTTCAAGTATTGAATTTCATAAAATTTATAAGGATCGCATAGAGATACAATTTATTTTCGACTCGAGTCGAGAATATCAAATCTTATACATGGAATAATGTATCTAACAAATTGGATCTAATGAGAGCTATTATTTCTAATATAATTCTAATATAATTAAACTCGCGAAATTGTATAAAAGTAATTTGTAAATTTCTTTCATAGTGGATACACTTAAGTGTACAAATTATATATTACTCGGGATTGAGGAAAATAACAACGGCACATATAAGAGAACAATGAAATAAGAAAAAATCGAATACATGTGAGGCTTTATTGCACAAAAGTACCATTATATTTTTCATAATCCCAGTGTTATTTGAATTAAGTGTAATATATAGCTTTTTAAATTAATAGATAAAACTTTACTAAAAAAACATATTTAATTTATTAATTATTGTGGTCGAATATAGCTAATTATTGCTATAACGACGAATATACGCAGGATTTCGTATTTATTATTACATTATACAGTAAATACATATTATTAAAAGCTATTTATAATATAAGTCTTATTTTTATTATATGTTTCTACGTTTTTGCACAGTATCTGAGGCATTTTTATTCAATGAAGTGATATTATAATGTCTCATTTTGTTTTTTTTTTTTTTTTTATATAATTTAGAAGCATACCAATGTAGCGTAGTTA
>NW_006263412.1:213943-222862 GCF_000469605.1 Apis dorsata
AATGGATTTTTTGTAGTATGACAGAGAAAGATGCCTATCTTCGTACTAAGTAGAAATTAGTAAATTGAGAGTAGAATTCTAAATTCTAATTCTTTTTTGAAAAAATTTATGAATGATTTTTTTAAACAATATCAATGTAATATATTTTTTTCCTATGCAAAAACGAGATTAATAGTACAATGTATGTCTCGAATGAATGACTATTATTTTTATGAATGATTATTTTTTCTTTTTTTTTTTCCTTTTTGGAAATAAATTATGAAAAGATATGATATTATTTCAAAATATAAGAAAATTATTTTAATGAATTATAAAGATCTATTTATATGAGGCAGCAAAAAAATTAAAAGAGCTTACGATTTATCGATAATCTTGCATGATAAAATATCTGCGCAATTACACAAAATGCGTTACAAATGTTAAACAAACTGTATCGCGTATATGTAAATCATTTTGAATTAACTTAAACCAACATTTGTAGATTAACAACATTGTCAACATTGTCGATTACGTTGACAATTATATTAAGCGTGCGTGAAGACTGAATTACTGTTACAGGATATTTCTAGCAGGTAATTGCGCTGATTGAATCTGGGTTGTAAATAATTTAACTCTAAATAAATAGAAGATATTTTTTATTTTTACGAATAAGTTTGTACACTTCTGTCAACAAGTAAATTCTCCAATTATGAACTAATTTTGCGAAATTATTCTTATTCGATCATATATGAAAAACAAATTTTATTCATTAACATATACTTTAATGTTATATTTTATTATTTGATCTTGGTCGACTTCGAATCGTGGTAGTGTGCGATGATGGAGCTTCTTCGTACTTCAATTTTCACTCTTGCAAGTTTTAAAAAAAACTTGTATTTTTTTATATGCTGTTTAAAGCTTAAAAAACACCTTAATTCGAAGTCTCACAAACTGTACAAAGTATTTTAGAAAAAGGAGGTACAAAGACAATCATCCTGTAACTGTGAGGAAACAATTTTTCAGTGTTATTGAAATAAGAAGCATAAACTAAAATGAGTATCATGTTTTTATTTGTAAACTTGTTTACAACAAGGAAAAATGTAGCGAAGCGAAGAAGAAAGGGTGGGAAAGGGAATAAGAAAAGAAATATAAGTAGTTAAAGAATATAATGAAAAAGATAGTGATGATGAAAAAGAAGAAGGAGCAGGAGGAAGTACGTTGGGTAACAATCGCATATTCTTGATTATAGAGTTACATTATAAAATATAACATCCAATTCGAGAACATAATCTGGTGATCTTATCAGTTTAATAAAATGCGCGTACATATAAATCAAATTCAATAATAATTTATTCGTAATACGATATTCTTTTTTTTTTGTACATTGTCATTAGTATAGAAAGATAAGACAAAATCATATACAATATCACTCTCGCTTTTTATCGAGAACAAATTTTTTTTATTACATGATACTTTAACTATTAATATATAAACAGACTTCCAGTAAACGTTTTGTGTAATACGTTTGAAAATCTGTACATATTTACATGTGTTTATTTCGAGAGCGATAATTCATTGTAAATATTTTAATCTTAATTCTAACTGCATATAGTGTACCCATACGTGACATTCTTCCTCTTGATCGATTTTTCGATTAAAAGTCGTTACAAGACGTTATTTATACGTTACCCCCTTTTATTCGATTTAAAAACTACGTATTTAATACGAATACGTTTCTTTTGTTACGTGCTTTTTCGCGATGATTACTTTTCAATCGTAGTTATATATTATTACAATTTATTTAGTATTGCATTTTGCAACGTAAAATAATTTCACGTGGTGCATGTGTAACGGTGCCTTCACTCGACGAAATCTAAATTGTTGCTCGAGTTATAAAAACGCGTTAGATAACTTTGGAATTCGTATATTGCAAAATATACGAACAAAAATTGTGAATATATTGTCGTGGAAAAATTTGTCCATCTATTTATATGTAATCAAAACCGATGGAGTCGGAATCGACAACACTATGATCTGGAGTTTTTATTTTTTCTTCGTCACTTTGAAGGATAAATCTATGTCCCACTGTGGAATCATTAAATAAAGCAATTATGCTTTTCATTTTGCCTGAAAAAAAATATATATATAGATGCTATCATACAATAAATATCACTTGTGCTATTTCAATAACAACGATAACAAAATGAACAAGATAAATATTATATGAAAATAAAAACTTGTATGAGTCATCTTCATTTTTTGACGCGACAAAATATAAATCAAAATTAACAAATACGATTATCCTCTATTTTCATTTTATTTCGAACTTAAAACTTATATTATCTGTTCAACAAATGAATAGAATCGAAAATATTTAATACCTTATTATTCCACTCTCGTTACATAAATCCTATTAGATTATTGTTTATTTGCTGCTTGTCCACTAGTTGTCGTAGTTTGTCCACTCTGTTGTTGCTGGCCCCAATACTGATTATAATACTGCTGATTCCAACTATTCCAGTTTCCATTACCATAACCTTGTTGATTATAATTGCTTTGATTATACGAGCCTTGTCCATAACCCTTCCAGTTACACCATGGTTGTGATCCCCAATTATTCTGTTGACCCCAACCTTCTTGAGATTGGCCACCTGACCAATTGCCTTGTTGACTCCATACAGATTGTTGTGATCCTTGGTAATTTCTTATAAGAAAATTAACCCACGTGCATAAAATGCTAAGAGTAAAACATTAAAAAAATAGAAAAGATAATTACCCTATTGGAGCTCTTGATCGATTACCTTGTCGAGAATTCAAAGCTCGACCTCTATCATTACCACTTCCTCTTCTATCCCCGTTACCACCTCTTCTGTTCATTCCACGGTGTACGAGCGGAATAGGTATTCCTCTTCTCCTTCGTAACATCGGTGGACCATAACCACTGCCATGTCTTATATGTCCACCTCTTTGTGGTCTATCTCTCCATCCCATATTACCTCGCCAAAGGGGATTACGATTTCTGTCGGAATCTGTTTTTTTTTTAAAATAATTTTTTTTTTTAATTTTATAACTTTTATTAATTAAAGTTTTTTTTTTTTTCATTCTTACAATTGCTTCGTCTGTCACGATAATCTCGATTATCTCTTTCACGATTACTTCGCACATCATTTCGATTTTCATGAGCATTCTCTGATCTCGAATCAGTACGTGGCCGTTTGCTTCTTTGTTGTTCACCATAACCTGCTTCTTTCCCTTCTTTATTATAATTTTCTATAAGTTTTCCACTTTCTTCTTGATCAAGTTCGATCCAATTAATAGCATCAAAATATTCACCAACAACTGGAGCTCTGAAATTTGCTGAAAAAAATCAATGTGTTTTGTAATATATAATATGTACGAAGATATAATGAATGCTACAAATTAAAACCAACCTTTCATTTCCAAAAGCATAGAATCAGTAATCTCTTTGCCTTTTATTGGTTTATGTTTCATAGAACGTGATTTAAATTCTTCTTCTGGTGGAACTATAACTACTGCCTTTCTCTGATATCCACAAAAATTTTTCATTTTACGTCGTTGTGCGGAAGGATATACATTTGTCTATATTCCATTTCATAATATAAAAATGAAAAAATTAAATTAACATATCAATTTAATGTGAATATAAAGAATCAAATTCTTCTAAAAATAAAAATATACCTGATCTAATATATAATTACGTCTTCTACTAGAAGCCATTTCCATTAGTTTGTTTAATGCATCAGTACATTTATCAATAAGTATCTTCCATTGATCTTCATAACCTTCTTTGTAAGATAATCCAGGATCCTTAAAAAATATTAATCAAAATATAAAATAATAATATAGCATAACCAATATATAATTTGTTTATAATACATACTTTCATTTTATTAATTAGACTGCTGAGTCCTAAGATGTTATACATCTTTTGAGGATGCTCAGTTGCATATTTTGTTGCCCAGGTTGTTTTTCCACAAGCGGGTAATCCGCACATCATTATTACTTCACATTCATCTTTTTTCTCTGGCCTTCGTGGTCCAGAAATTTTATATTGTGATTCTACATTTCCGATTGAAACATAATCTTGTAAAATTTCTTCTGTCCATGGTGTTTCTTGGCCAAAATTACATGCAAAACTACAATTTTTACTCAAAATATGTGGAAATAATGGTTTGTCACCGAGTTCTTCTTTAGAAATACTAAACGCTATTCCTTGATCTTTTCCATTAACAGTATAAGAAAGTAGAATATTTTCGGATGTTGCATCGAAATAACAACCGATAATGTCATCTTTTCCAAATTGAAGTCCATAATCTTCGTATTGATTGTCTGTTAATTTTTTACCAGTACTACTATATCCGAAACTAAATTTTTCTTCTCCAAGTTGCATTGAAGTATAAAGAGTAGACCAACCAATTCTAAGAACATGTGGATGTTCTTCATTTTCTGTATTAATGGTACAATGTTCTACTATTTTTGCCTCATAATAAACTTTTCCACAAAGAAAACCATAAGATGCTCTTGCACCAGCCCACATATGTGAAAATCCATCATTATGCATAGGTGTAGCAGTAAAAAATCCATCCTTATCAATAACCAAATTTAAATCTGAATCATCTGAAATATAACAATAATAATTATTTAAACATTTTTTTTATATATTAAAATTACTTTTATTTAATTTTCAACATACACCAAGACAATATTAAAGCAGAATCATCAATTTCTGGTTCATTTTCGGTGAGAATTGGTGGAGGTGAATCATGCCTATCTTCTAAAGGATTAGGAGATCTTTTCCGCTTTCTATCCCTGATGATGTCGTTCGTTTCTCGTTCTTTCATATCTACATCTGTATCTTCTTCGTGTTTAATTTTTGACATTTCTATATCCTTTCCACGTAAACGAAAATAGGTCAATGATTAAAAATAATATTTCCTGTAGGTACAGTAAGATTTTTATGTAACAAAATGTAGAGGACGTAATATTTTACTAGGAAAAATATCCGCGATCTCAAACGTATATTGACGAATTTTAAAATTTTTTTTAAAATTTGTTTTAAAATTTCCAAAAATAAAAGATTTCAAATATTTAAAATTTAACGAATATTTTCAATTTTTTTTTTAACAAGTCTATTTTAATTACAGTCCTCTACATTTTGCTGAGATCGCGGATTACACCACATTACAAAATGTAACAAATAAAGTCAACGAATTTTGCAAAATGATAGAAAAGATATTTGATAAAATGTTAATAAAAAATCAAATTGATTTTATGAAGTTATAATAAATATTTCAATAAATTTGAAATATAACAATATTCTAGGATTTTTAAAAAATTGATTTATAAAGTATACCTCTTCATCTTGCTTTTTGTTGATATTACTATCCATTATTATTTCGCTAGTAGATAAAATATTTTTATCTTCAATTAACTGCTTTTCAGTTTTTAACTCATCACTTTCATTCATATCTATATCTTGCTCTTCAAGTAAATCTTGTTCTTCTGTTTCAGGAATGTCAATAGTTTTAGTATCATTAATAGATTCTACAATATAATCATTATCTACAGATTCTATATTTTCTTCCTCATGTTCAATATTTTCTTTTAATATATCATTTGCCTTATCACATGTCTTATTAATTATAGTTGACATATCATTTTCTTGCATGTCTGAATCAGTGTCTTTTTCTTTTATATCTACAGTTTCTAATTCTTGTAGATTTGTTTTGATTTCTGTTGTTGATTCTTGTTTTTGATTCACATCATCTTTATTATCTAATGATTCTTTTGAAAGTGCAATATCAGTAACATTATACCTCACTGGGGATTTTACTGGTGATTTTATAGAAAGTACTTGTGAATCACTTATATTCTGTTCATTTTCATTATTTTCTGGGAGATCAATATTCTTTACTTCATCTTCCTTTATAATTTCCATGGGACTAGCATTTTTATTTTCTATACTTGATATCAATTCTTTTGTTTCTTTTTCTTCATCTTTTTTAGGCGATAAAGATTTTTCTTTTTGCATAAAAATTTCTCTTTGAATAAAAGTTTCTTCTTGTATAAGAATTTCTTCTTGGGCACGAGTTTCTTCTTGTATAGCAGTTTCCTCCTGTATGGCTGTTTCTTCTTGTATAGCAGTTTCCTCTTGCATAGCTGCTTCTTCTTGCGTAGCAGTTTCTTCTGGTATAGTTTCTTCTTGCAAAGCAGATTCAGATACTGTAGGAGATGGTTCACGAGACATATCATTTTGATCAGTTTTTTTGGGGGATGTCCTCCTTCTAGAATATGGAGTTCTAGTAGTTCTTCGTTTTTTTGTTACAGAGTCTTCTTTTGGTGTCATCACAGGAGCACTTTTAGATAATCTACTAGATTTTTTTGGTGTTTGTGGTATTTTTGTTGATTTTTCATCATTTTCTTGAACTGTATCATCATGTGTATCTTCTGCACTGGCATTTGTTTTTCCTTGATTTATCTCTATAATTTGAAAATATTTATATTACATTAATTTAGAAAGGCAATCAATATAGTATTAAAAAATGTATAAAATATAGTATTTGTTTTTAAAATTTTTAAAAACAATAATTTTTAATAATATTATTCTTTAATTGTAGATATTAATAGAAAAATGATAACAATTTAAGTAAACGTAAATAAAAATTGCTAACTTCAAAACTAATAAGAAGATGTAGAGGCGTCGCATATACAATTCGCACGTAAACAGAAGAAAGGCGCGCATAGTTCGCGCCTATACAGAATAAGAAATATTAAAAAGAAATTCTTTGCGATTAATTACTTCTAATAATTGTAAATATGTTATCATTTTTTATTCAAAGATAATATAATGAAAGAAAAAACAATGAAAATGTTAGATGCATCATTATTGCCTCACTTGAATGTTTGTCAACATTGGAGTACTTGAATACATAGATTGTTAGTTAACGAACATCATACTTCAAAAAATTTGGGATAGCATAAGATTAAAGAATAAGAAGAGAGTAACTTACGATGTGCATTTTCCTCTTCTATTGCCTTACGAAGTCGCTCAACGAGCACTGACTTGATGCCTTTTGTATCGAGTCCACGCTTTGAGAGTTCTGTCCGTAATTCGACTACTTTTAACTTTTCCGGATCCATTGCGCGTAATATTTCACGATTTTTATTAATCCACGCACTTTTATTCGGCAGAAAATCTTACGAAAAGCCCATACACGCGCCAGTGACCCGCGTTAAATATACAATATGGCGATACAACTGCAAACAACGCGTTACGTGTTGTACATGGATTTTATTGGTCAATGTGGCATTTATTTGAACTAACGCCAACTTCACTGCTAATGGAATTATTTGTCCCCATTGCAGTAATATAGTGTAATAATTCTTATTGGTTGTTCGAAGGCGGGATTTTATTTGATTGGTTGAGAGATTATATATGTACATGAAATTCACAAGAACCGCCAATACCATGCAAATTTGTGAGATAAAGTTGTCATACTTGTTGGAATATATCATTTATCAGAATTCATGAAAAGAAAAGTGATTTTTATAAAAATTATACTTTAGTTGATAAAATCATCTATGATAAAAAAAAGATTTTTTATTTAAGTTTCTTTTATCTTTTTAATTGAATTTCATTCAAACAGTCAGATTTTAAAACAACAATTATTACATGATAACTTGCAAAATATGTAGCAGTTTTTATAATCGTTGTAATCATTGTAATCACCAATATTTATCGGAAATTTATTAATTTCATTTTTTTGTTTTTTCTATAATCCTTTTCATGACAGCAATAAACGTAAATTGGTTGCATTCAGTTGAGGGAGAATCATTGATGCATCATTTTTATATAAACACATCTAAGAAAAGGAGATTTTATGGTAAAGAATGATAATTAAATAAATTTTTCTTTATTATATATATTTATTGTTTATTGATTTATCTTTATAAAATGTTTTAGGTATTCTTGAAAGACCACCTTTACCTTCTTCGATTGAAGAAGTTACATATAAAATTTTTATGATTGGAAGATCCGGAGTAGGAAAAACTGCTGTTGTAGCTCGACTTGCTGGAATATTAGAATCTAATACTTATACTGAAACTAATGGAATAAAAAAGACAAATGTATTTTGGCCAGTTAAGATATGGGATAAAGTTGTACTGTTTAAATTGCAATTTTGGGATACTTCAGAAACAAGCATTAAAAAATATAATCACATATTACCTGTATGTGAAATAAAATATATATAAAATATAATAACATGATATAATAGAATACGATATTAAAGAATCACATTATTTAAATTTATAGGCATGCAAAGACAAAGTAGATGCTATATGTTCCGTATTTTCTTTTGATGATGCAACAGGATTTAATGATGTTCCATATTTGATGAATACTATGACAGCCATAAAAGAGAAACCAGCAAATATAGTAATAGGAACAAAGTAATTTATTAAATAATAGATCTTTTATAATTATTTATAATTATTAATAATAGATTTTTTTTTCTTTCTTATATGATGAAAATATTTAAATAAATTTTAAAATATTATAGATTTAAACCATGGTCCAGTTCTACAATAGAAGATGCACGGATAAAAGAATTTGAAGACAAATGGAAAGTTAAAGTTATTAGAATTGATATTAATAAACTTCCTGTAAGATCTGAAGTGTTTGACTGTTCTTATCAGCTAAATACTATATGTAATATTCTTTGGAATAGAGATAAAGAATTTATATCTAAGCAAATGGGACAAAACTAACAAATCTTTCTATATACTTTTACAGTATTTTAAGAAATCTTTAATGATATTTAATAATGATATTTAATAATAAATATTTAATAAATATTTAAAAGGTAAACATTTAATAATTTTTTTTTTTTTTTTTTTACATCAAATTGATTTTTTTTT
>NW_006263412.1:223052-231935 GCF_000469605.1 Apis dorsata
CATTCATATCAGAGTAAGAAACACTCTTAATATAAAATATCCAGAAAATATCTAGATAGATCTAGTGTGTAAAATTAAACTGTTTTCAATACTGAAAGACAACTTCACAAGTTAAACGTTTCGTAGTGGCGGTAAAGTTAGCTATCTATTGATTCAATTATTTGTTATTTTTAAAGCAAAAATTAGAATTAATTAAAGATCTTAAAAAGTATATGCGCAGGTGTGTTGTATTATGTTTATCATATTAGAGATTTATAATTGCTATTTAATTTGCATTATAATTTGATTCAATTATTTTAGGTTAAATATTTTGGAACACAACATTCGTATTTTTATTAATTGTTATTAATTGTTTTATTTATTTTTAATAGTCTTTTTTCTTTTTATAAAACCATTTTTATTCATTTCTTATGTCCACTATATAGTTTAGAATATCTCGTGATTCATATATACGCCTAAGCCAATAAAAAATATTATCGAAAAAAAAAAATATATATATATATATATACGCATATATACAATTATTATTAAATTTAATATAATTTTCATTGTTATTTCTAATTATATAAATATATTTGAAATTTTTATTCTAGAAATGAAACACAAAATTTTCCTAGTAGGGGGAATAGTTTTTGCGTCGGAAATCATTTGGTATTTGTACAAAAAAGTTCATAACTTATGGATTAAATCTACAAACACTTGCAAAGATTTGAAAACAAACATTTATGAATCGAAACAAGACATTTCAGAGGTGATGTTTTTTACAAAAGAATCTAGTTTTTGTCGAACACATTTAGCTAATAAAGAGATTTGTCTCAAAGACACTTGTTCTGTTCAATATTTGAGGTAATACATATAATCACTTATTAAATTATAAATATTATATGTATGTATTTTTTAACAAACGGTAAATAATATTTATAGAAAGTTAGAAAATTATATAAACCGAGCAAAAAAAAGTTTAGATATTTGTATGTACATGTTAACTTGTCAATTGTTATCAAATGCAATCGTAAACGCACATAAACGGGGAGTACTTGTTCGAATAATAATGGATCGAAGTATGGCTTGCAATGAAGCCGCGCAAACGGCTTTGTTTTATAAGAATGGTATGTGAAAAATGATTATTGTATATTTATTATTATTATTATATATACATTAGATACATTATCCAATAACTTTCAATTCTTTATTATTAACGATTATTAACGATTTTCAATTAATTTTTTTCTTAGAATTTTGAAATTATTTGCGTTTTAGGGGTCACAATTAAATTAGAATATTACGTTGGTTTAATGCATCATAAATTCGCGATTGTGGATAATGATATATTAATCACTGGTAGTACGAATTGGACAATGTCTGCTTTTTTTGGAAATTTCGATCATATAATAGTGACTAATCAACATTCGTTAGTGAAGCCATTCGTCGATGAATTCGACAGGCTATGGAAGACATCTCCAAACTCGGAAGAAAATACAGAATGTTCAGCGCAATTTTCAGTAAAATAACAACTTGTAATTTGGTAAGTAGACGTTTCAGTTTTAAAATCTTTCTTCCGAATAATTTTCAATTCGTATATTTGTCGAATCTTTTCTTCCTGATACTCAACGTTATCGTTCCGAGAGCGCTTCTTTGACGTCAAGAAATCAAAAGGGAGATCGTAAAACATGAAGGCGTGTTAGCGGTAGGGGGCATATAAGTATAATGTATATAAGCACGTGGTACCAGTTAACTCGTGAAATAGCACGATGCAGATTTGTTCGGTACTCTGAAGAGCAATCTACACGATATATCGAGTTCCGACACGATGTGACGCGCGGTTGCTTGCTGTTCTCATCGGCCGATAAAAGTAGAACATTGTCCGTACATATAAATAGGTTAGCCTGTATGAAAATAGACGTCGGGCTGTTGGACCGGAGGATCGATGACGAGATACTCGGCGACGAGCCGTCCGCTGCCTCAACTTTCTTTCTCTTCCTCTCTGTTTCCAAATTCACGGTCTCGGTATTATCGCAATCTTACGCTTATACGTATCCTTTAATATTTTAAAATAATCTTCACATTATTTATTTACATATGAATCGTTACCATTTATATCTAGCGTGACGAAAAGAATATTTATATTTATATCATAGATTCGAGTATATTTTTCTATCGCGATTTTTTTTTTTCATTCTATATTATTATACCTGTATGTATATACGTACGCATGTTTTCACACGAGGTAGATATGTTCGCATGTTGTAGAAGTACGTAACTTGGGAAAGCAAACGATTCAGAATAAACGCGCGATGCGCGGAAATAGTAGCGCGCAAACCCAAAATACCCCATCGTATACGGATAAAAGGCGAATATACGTTAGTAGTAGCAGTAGTAGTAGTAATAGTAGTAGTAATAGTAGAAGTTTGACGTTTCTTAATCTACCTCTTCTTATGTCAATAATAGATACGTAATAATATTTACGAAAATTTTTCTAGCAAAATTATTATTTTATTTATGTCGAAACGAACAGTTTTCGAAATATTCAACGTCAACGATTCCGCGAATCTTTCGCTCTTCTCTAAAATCGCATAATAAATTTTGTGATTTCACTTTAACAGCACGATTACGAATATTCGATGAAATCCATGCACGTTAAACGCACATTTATAAATTCAGATGTCGATGCTCGTAAAAAAGAATATTTTTAATTATTTTTGTTACTCCTATCGAGAAAGAGAATACGTGATTTTACTCGTTTTTAAGAATTGGACGATTAGATATATAGAAAATAAGTCGACAACTCTAGAAAAATAGGTGTCTCGTAGGTCAAGGGTGTGTCAAATCGGACAAGTAGCACGTTCATGATGGCTGCGAAACTCGCGGATTTGGGAAAAGGAAAAAAAAGGTCAAAGGTCAAGTATTCCTCGATGGTCCTTTTAGTTGCTCTCTTTTCCATTTGAGACGCGAGATTGAAGGACAAGAAGAAAGAAAAATGTTTCACGTATTTAAATATGTATATATAGTAGATGTTTCGCTCGTAATTAAAAAACATCGCGGAAATATATCGCAATGTAAATGTAAAGTCAGATATATTTTGATAACTCTTTTTTCCTTGAAGAAAATAAATTCGTTCAACCAGCGAACAGTTTCGTTTGTTGAATCGTTCGAACAATTTTTCCTTCTTTCATTCGCTACAAGAAAGAATAATAAGTTTTATCTAACAATTTTTAAAAAAGAGAGGCTGACTCGAGAGAATACTATCATAGACTGTGTTGCAATTGTATTTATATTTAATGCGTTTATTTCGATATCATTTATATAGAAAACATTGTTTCGCGATAACGGAGGCCCAACGCGTTGTTATTGCATATTTCTTCCCTTCTTGTTTTCCTCTTCCTCGTTTGTAGCAACTTGAATTCTATATAATACAATTTTACTAATTACAAATTTCGCATTACGTAGGGGAAGAATACGCGTCACTGCGCGTGTATAGCCTGCTGTTTCGTGGTAAGGTAGCTCTACCAAATTGTGTACCATCGATCGACTTCTATATGTTCTCTCCTTCTACCGATAAATTGCTAAAAGAATATATGCGCGCTATGTTTATGCATACGCTATATCGCTTAACGACGCTATATACCGAATTAATCTCTATTCGAGTTTTTTTTTTTTTTTTTTTTTTCCAAATTTTTCGCTCCATTTTTCGCCGCGAACGTTTAGAACGTGTTTCCTCTTACGATTGCACGATGGAACGAAATCCTCGATTTCACGCAAGGCCTCGTACAGTGATCTCTACCGGTTACCGTTTCGTTTTTAAACTATTATTATAATTATCGTAATGTAATAAATTATTTAGGAAATCCGCAGTCATTATTGTCTCTATAGTCGACACCGAAAACACCGATTTCGCATTTACGCTCGCATTCGCTCGTCCCAGTCTTAACGAGTTTTCTTTTTTTCTATTTTTTTTCTTTTTTTCTTTTTTTTCTTTTTTCTTTTCTCTTTTTTTATCTATCACATTCGTTTCGCGTTCAGGATCGCCCCGGTTATCTCTCGCATTCATCGCACTCAACTTTTTCGTACAGTCTTTAGGCAATTCTCGTCTCGAGGGTCTTCCACGCAGGAGGAAGCGTACGAAAGATGTTTGTACGCGATAATAAATAACGCACATACATTTGTCGATAATTGGTCCGCTCGTAGAGAAGATTGATGCAGCGAGGGAAATGACGTGGATCATCAGAGAAAGGATCGGAATAGGTGAGAGCGTGAGTCGTGTGGATAATTGGGTGGAGAAGAGATACGTTAATAAAAGACACAAGGAGGGAGGAGAGGAGAATGAGGGGGAATTATCACACATTTTCACGTCCATATCGGTAAAGCGTTCGAATTTGGTATTGGAAAGTGAAAGGCGAGTGAACGACGGCACCTTGTCTCTCTAATGAAGGATCGAAGGTGAATTCGTGGCCGTTCTTTCGAACGTTGGTTTGGCACATAGCGAAGAGGGTGGTGCGTTTCCCTCGCGGGCAGCGTCGAACCCACCGAAACTATACTTTCGTTTCTGACGTTCGCTTCTAAGGCAAGGTTCGCTAGAAGCTTTGACCATCCCTCACATACTCTCTGTCCCGAAACTACCCACGAACGCCGGCTCGGCTATGTTCGAGTCGCACTGCATCACCCACTCCCAGATCCTTTTCGTGACAACCTTCTGATCGATCGTCGTCTCGAGCCCGTAACTGTTGAGAAGCTTCCTCAACTTGTTCTTGTTCTCGTCCACGTTCCGTTGATCATCGAGGATCGTGTCGAGGTACAGCAAACTGTCCGCCCTCCTCGCTACCCCCTCGCTTGCGTCCACCAACGTGGACGTAGCGCTGTGACTGATCTTGTTCACGCACCACGAGTCTTTCAAGTATTTGTTGATTTCGGTCACGTGCGGCCTCTTCTCGGGCTTGTGCTCGAACGTTCTCCTGAAGTATCGCAGCAACCTGGGCGTGAACCGTCTGAACGACGGGGGGACTTTGGTCGTCCGTCTCTTCAGCCACCTTTGGAAGGCCGAGTATTCGGGATCCTGTATGAGGTCCGCGGTTTGCCACGGTGGATTCCCCGTCAGGCACACGAACAGAACGATCCCGAATTGCCAGCAATCGGCGCTCCTCTTGCACGCGTATCTCTCGTTCTTCACTATCTCGTAGATCTCGGGCGGTTGGAAGGGTAGCCAGGTGCACCTGATCTTGTTCACCAGGGTCCCCTCCCGCCTCGTGCACCCGAAATCGCACAGCTTGATTTTCGACATGTCGAGGGCGAACACAAGCACGTTCTCCAACTTGATGTCCCGATGCGCGAGCTGCTTCGAGTGGATGAAGTCGAGCGCGGAGCAAAGCTGGCTGGCGATCCTCTTGCAGGCCTCCTCGCTCAAACCCCCTGCCCTCACGTTCCCGGCAAGGTCCCCGTAAGGGGCGTATTCCTGGGCGAACACGAAACACTTCTCCGCCTTGAACGCGACCGCGTACGAGCACAGGATATTCGGATGCGGGCTTAAGTGATACGAGTAGTGGAACTCGCGGAAAAAGTCCTTCTCCGTGGTCAGCTCTTGGTGGACGGCTTTCAGAACTACCCTCGTTCGTGTGGCTCGATGGGTGGCCAACAACACTTTGGCGAAACTGCCCTCCCCGAGGGTCTTCTCCACTTCGTACTCTTTCGAGAGCTCCAATTCCTCCAAAGGAATCTCCTGCACTCTGTGTATCCCGGATTCCTTCTTCTCGTGAAGTTTCATCTGAAATCAAACCGACCGTTATACCGTTTATTCATCCTCCTTGCTTCCCTCCCTCCCCTTCCCTCTAAAGTTTTTCAAATTCTTCCCTTCTTATCCGCTCGTTTTCTCATGCTCGTCAATCGTTTGATCGTGAAAACTTTTCTTCTTCATCCGGTTTAGCGAACTTACGTAAGCGCCAACTACGACACCGTCGTTCCTGACAAACGGCCGATCAAGCGTGAAACGTGTTTAACACGGTAGTAGTTTTGTATCGCAGAGGGCATCGCTCTCCCTCTTTCTCTCCCTCTCTCTCTCTCTCTCTTTCTCTTCGTTTCCTGCGATTTGTAAGAATCGCCCTTGCCCTTGTACTCGTCCAAACGAATCGGTCAACGATTATTTCCCATCTATCTCCTGTCGTGTCGAACGTTATCTTCGATGCGATTTACGAGGTGAAGATCGAAGATCGGTTAATTCAGATTTTTTTTTTCAATTAAACCGAAGTTAAAAAAGAAAGATGGACGGAGAAGCAAAATTTGGGAGAGAGATCCTCGTCCCCGATAGAGCGTGTAGGCGAAGGACTAAATACAAGGTGGAGAGGCGAGGGGAGAATGGTGGAGGTTGGGCGGGTGAACCCAGGACCTTTTGAGCTGCCTAGATCAATAGCAAGGATTTCGCTGCAGCAACGCGCGTCAAATCGTTCCTTTATCGTTCGTTCTCGTCCCCGATTCCGCTTACGAATTAAAAAACTTCTCACTTTTTGTTTGAGAAGAGGAGGAGGAGGAGAAAGAAGAAGAAGAAGAAGAAAGAGAGAAGGAAAAAAAAAATTCGAGAAGGCGTGTCGTCGTGGCAAAAATTTATTAGCCGTTTCGTTCGATCCAAAGACATTTCTTTTTTTACTTTTTTTTTTTAAACGTCGATTCGCCTCGTGAGAAACAATCGACGTTTAAAACTTTTTTTGGACGCGAGAATTGAATTTTATCGCCTGTCGTAGCTGTCGTTTTTTCCCTCGAGATAATTCTCTCTCTTCCCTGAATTTTATTTTACACGCGCGCACGCGTCTCTATTTTTACGTAAATCTCACTCTTTTTTCGATTCTCGTGAAATTTAACAACCGATTATTTTTCCCTTAATTCCGTTTGCCGGTTCTCGCCGGTTCTCACTCTGACAAAAGTTTCAGTCCCACGTTATATTTAACATTTCTGTTTACCAGGAACTATTTTGACGCGTGTCAGGGATTTAGAGAACCGATATATCCCGTTTCCCTTTATACCTTTGCACGCAACACTTTGAGAGGGAAGAAGGGGTAGAAGGAGGGAAAAGGGCGTCGCGAACGAAATTTCTGTAAACGAGAGGAGAGGGAAAAAAAAAAAAAAAAAAAAAAAAAAAAAAAAAGAAAACGTTCGTAAATTCGCATCGATTGAATCATATCTCTTCTTATTACGTGCTAATTTTTATCTCATAATGCTCACTTCGTTAAATCTTAATTGCATTGCGCACAATCCTTGTCAACAACCGTGTCCATTAATATCGATAATAACGAGCACTCGATTTATTCGAACGTTTGATGAAGTTAGGGTTAATTTGTTGGCACAGCGTGTTAGACAGTGTGATTATTTGTTCTTATCGATGATCGACTTACAACGATTCCGGTAATCCTTGCGAACGAATGAGAAAGGTGTGTCTGCGGGATGACGAATCGACGCACAGAGTTCCAAGTTTCGATTGATTCACCGAGTTTTCAACGTCGTTTTCAACTTTCACAAAAAACGCTCGTCTTCTTCTTCTTCTTTCTCTTCTGTATACGTGTCCCTTGGACGTTCTACATGTTCACATTGTACCGTTCACTGAAACGAATCCGACCGAACGAATACGCAAAAAAAAAAAAAAAACGAAACGATCGATTCGGGTCTCGCCTCGAGCCAATTATCCCCGCGATGGCCTCGACGTCTTCTCGACTTTTCACACAAATTTTTCGATTAATCTGTCAACGATGGTAACGATAAAATCTCTATCCCTCCCTCGATGTCACATTTTCAGTTATGCGCGTATGTCGCGTCTGGAGCCGTCGCGACGCCCTGCGTCGCTTTTATAGACCCGGCCGACACGCGCAGACGTAGATCGGGAAAGGTATGGAACATCGATGCGAGGATCAAACATCCTTGCAATTTTTCGCTTCTTTTTTTTTATCTTTTTTCTTTTTTTCTTCCCCCCTTTCCTTCTTCTCCTCGTTCAAATCAGATAAATCTTGCTCATTCCGAAAAAAAAAAAAAAATTATCAGTCACGGTCGCCGAATTCGAAGTTAATTACGCATATTCGCGAAATATCGCGAGATCAAACATCGGAATTGATACGTTGTTGTCGTTGTTTTATACGAATTTTTTTTTTTTCTTTCTTTCTTTTCGACGATTATCGAACCACGCGCGTGGTTATCTTTGATATCGAAAGCATCGGAAACGAGAGATAGATTAACGATTTTTTAAAATAGGCGAGTAGGAATGGTCCCGCTCTTTCTTGTGTTCAGCACGTGTATATTCGAGTTCGTTGTCTTCGTTACATCGATACTATAATATATGTATATGTATATATATATGTGTGTGTGTACGCATATTATATTGATGAGAAACGATGCTCGTGCGTGAGATCGTGAGACACGCGAACCGATACCCGAATAATATTATGTATATAATATATATTATATATATATATATATATACATATGTATTATCGATGGCCAAATGATATGCATACTCTTGAGGTGGAATTTAATTTAAACCAGAAAGTATTTTTAACATGTATGTCAAGTATACGATGTCCATAGGGATGGATCGTACATACCAGTGCAACGACGGTAATATCAGAGATATAAATAGACAAAAACCGGTACGATAGAAGTAAGTATCTAGGCAGTAAGATGTATAACTTGTTTCGTCTCGATTCATTAGAGTTGTAACGACACAATATCTTTATCGGCGAAATATTTTCACGTCGATCGATCGAGGAATAAAGGATAATAATACGTTTCGTTCGAATTTATTATTATTCGTTGTTGTTGTTTGGTTAAAATTCTTTATTCGTAATATTTATATGCTCGTATATAATTAAGAAATTAAATAATACATTCAACACAAGGATTTAAACGGGGAGGGGG
>NW_006263412.1:232339-234945 GCF_000469605.1 Apis dorsata
GGACGAGCTGCTGCAAGAACACGAGCTACGAGAAGAGTAAGAATAATAGTAAGACGATCCTTTCGAGGATTCGGAATAAGTATCGTAGGAATCGGAATAACTGCTAACGTCATCTTCGCTACTGGAACACGAACTGAATTCTGCAAGAAAACATTTCAAGTGGATAATCGTTGAAACATATCGTTACTCGTAAAGATATTTCAAATAAACGCTCTACCCGACAAATAACCCATTTTTTTCACGATGCGAGTAACGTGATGGCTGAACTCCTCCATGGCTTGCTCCGCTTTTCTTTCGTGCCTTCTTATGTTCCTTTTTCGTCGCTTTTCTCGCCGCTCCAACAAACGTTTCTCGTGCTTACCAATCTTCTTCTCTGTCGGGCGAAAATCGTCCATTATATCGAAATGACGATACGCGCAAAAAGTCGGAAACCAAAACACGCTTACCTGCCGACGCTTCTTTTTTGCAACTCAACGTTAACATTTTTTTTTCATCCATCGATATCCTCGATATTTCCTTGCTCCCGAGCGTTGTCTCCTCCTTAATCTTTCCCAAAATCATACTTTTATGCTCGAGTTTCGCCACACTCGTTTCTTTATTCTCCACCTTCTTCTCGATCTTGCCTTCGTTGTTGTTCAAATCTAATTTGCTCGCGCAAATCGTGGACGTGCAGTGCATCCTCTTCACGGAAACGTCGCTCCTCGCGGAATAATTCCCCCTCGACGCCGAGACGTTGTACCTCGCGATAGCATTTTCCTTCCCAATGGAACTGCTGATACTAGGAACGTTACGTTTCGGCGTGCTTGTTTTAAGCTGCGACATCGAAATCGAAACGCTTCTCGATTTATCGAGACCGTTGTTCATCAAGCTTTTGTTCCCCTCCCCCGCGTTCTCGACCTCTATTTTATCGTTTTTCTTCACCGCCGTTTCGCCCTTGGTCGATTTTTCACTCTTGATTAATTTTTCGCTCTTGATCGATTTTTCGCTCTTGGTCGATTTTTCGCTCGCACGGACGGCAACGACGTTCTCGTTCTTCTTCTGGGCCGACGATATCCCCATCGAACTTTTCCTCGCGATCGAATTCAATTTTTGCGAACCGGTCGTCGCTCGTTTCTCGCATTTATTATTTTCCTTCGTGACTTTCGCCTGTTTCTCCCCTTTCTTTTCTCCCCCCTTAACGGCGCCGCCACCTTCCTTGCTCTCCTTCGCCTTCCCCTTCGAAGCTTCTTTTCCTCCATCCTCCTTCTTCCCCCCGATCCCTTTTCCTTTCGGCTCCTTCGGTTTCGAGCGATCAACGCCTTTCTTCTCCTTCACCGCCGATTTCCCTCCGTTCGTTTTCGGCTTCGCTGCCGTTGTTTCTTTACGGGGCGTTCTCGACGACGTCGCTCCCTGTTTCTTTGCCGGGCTCTTACTCTCTACTCTCGTTAATTAACAATGGTCGAGTTAAAAAGCGCGGGAATGGAAGAGGAAAGGGGAGGAAACGATTTTCCTTACCTGATGGCGCGATCGTGGGATTAAGTTTTAACCGTTCGTTAAATTCGTCCAACAAATTTTGCCTGAAATTGTGTTGCACGAAATTGTCGATCTGTTTCCACGGATCCGTGTCGAGAATTTGATCCACGTCGAGTATACCGTCCGGCGTTGGAAAGGAGAGCGACGCTCTTCCCACCACCATCTTTTTCCGATTCATTTCGAAAAGAGGAAAATTCGAAAAAGGAAATTCAAATTTAAGGAAGGAGTGGATGTTTTAGCTGGGAAAATCGAAGCTGTTGTTTAGAGACGAGAAGTCAACCCGGACGGGGGCTATCGTTTCCCAGAGTGTGGAGACAAAAAGAAACAAATACGGGATCGATTTTATCCGGTTGCTTATACACGTAACGGCAAACCGTTCTACGTCAAACCCACGACCGTGTATTTTCGGTTTTCTCTCTCTTTCTCTCTCTGTTTCCAGATGAAAAGACGGAACGTGCCACCGAATGTGTAAATATTGGGCGGGGACCGCGAATCGGCACCGCGACGCGTTCAACAAACCGAGTATTAATTTAAGAAAAATTAGAAAGAGAAAAACGCGAATCACCGCGCCCCATCGATTCGCAACGAAATCTCGATCATCACTGATCATGTATATTCGAACCGAATACATATTTCGGTTGCGTTCGGTTGATCGCCGGGTTAAAGGACGTCGCGTCCTCGTTTGTTTGTCGTCGATCGACAACGATCGGTTACGAAACGGTTAACGGTTGCCTCTCGCCACTCATCCAAACCTCGATCGATCGAGCTGTCGGTTGCAAACAGGTTGCCACGTGTTGATGGCGACCCGGTGTTGACGAGTCTCCCCCCCGTCAATGGACGCTTTGACCGATGAAAATCTCTCCTCTGCGGAAAATACGTAATTTGTTTCCATTCGGGAAAGCAACGTGCGCCGTGTCGCGTCGCGTCGCGTCGCAATCCAAGCGCGAGAGAAGATAAGGCACGCGCGAGGGGAGAGGTTTATTTTTAATCGCATTGAAAATACGTCGATCGAATTCTCCCCCTACCACCCCCACCCCACCTCTTTTGTTCCCCGCGTGTGTGTGTATGTGCGCGCGCGCGCGCGCGATGATGTA
>NW_006263412.1:235099-241746 GCF_000469605.1 Apis dorsata
CGATCCTCCTCGTTGAACAACGAGACGGAGCGGTGAAGTTGGAGGTAAGAGGAGACGCGAGAAATGTCAAGGTACATGGACACATGGATACGTGACGTCACTTTTTCCCCGCTTCGCGTGTCCGAGTTTTACGACTCGAGCAAGCGTGTGCAACCTAAGCCTCGCCTATAATAGCGAGCTAATTGGTTGGAACAGGGATAAAATGACGTCACTTTTTCCGGATGACCGCACGCTACGCCTATTACGCCGCGTTAAGATACGCGTCCGTAAGATACACAACCGTCACGTCGCGAAGGAAATGTCGTTGTACCCTAAAAAGGTGGAAAGAGAGGAGAAGGTTTGACGGAACAAGCGGCGGTAGGCGTAGGCGTGTAGATTCGATTATTCCTTACGTTCGTGCGTAGGCGTGTTGAAACGATAAAGAAAGGCTGAGAAGGAGGGAGAGGAGGAAGAGGAGGAAGAAGGGCAAACAAAATCAAGATTTCTCGTCTCGCTTTTCTTCGTTTTTCAGAATTTCGAAGAATATCCCCGTCCCCAACTCTCCGTTTCCTTGATTTAGTTTCTCGATCTAGATAAATAACGCGCCGAGATCACGCGCCTTCTCCAATCATTTATTTCCCCTCGACGAAATAATATTTATAATGTGGAAAATTATCCTCGCAAAACATTCACGCATTCGCACTTATTGTTTCAATAGTGCAGATCATATATTTTCATTTCGATACCGAAGATACCTCCTCGTCCAGGAACGAGTATAAATTTCGATTCTTATTATCGTGTATGTGCGCGTTGTATGTATCTTTCTTCGACTTTTCATACGCAGAAACTTCTCGAACAGCGCAAATTTTCATGCGAACGAGCGGTCGAATTCTCGCGGGGAGACGTGGAAGAGAATAAGTAATTCTGGGGGGATATGGAAACAGGTACGAATGGAAAAAAAGAGAATAATTGGACGACGAGGATATCGCCTCGAGCGAGTGTCGTAGCCGCTTGGCTCATCAAAATAAAACGTGGATTTTACACGTTGCGGGACCGGTGTCGCCACGTATATCCTATATCTACATATGTGTATATTTACATACGTATAAAAGTACGGTCGTGGATAGGAGAACAGTCGAGCGTGGTTATTCGAGCGAACATGATCGAGGTAAGAAGGCAACGAAAAAAACGCGGCCAAAACGCGAGACGCTGTTAACTTTTCGCTCTGTATTGCACAATCGATGGCTGCAAAAAAAAAAAAAATTCTGACGCGCTTTTCGTTCACTATTCGAAACACGAATGCGCGTTGGTTTCTGTCAGTGATGCGCGTTTTGGCCACGCCGATATAACCGATGATCGAGGGACGTGAGAGGGATTCAGGGTGTTTTCGACTAGTTACAGATCGTCACGTTGTTTATCGTTGGAACTTTAGCGGCTCCTGGAACGCTTCGAGCGACTGGTGGAACGTCTGGAATCGATTTCGCTGATCGAGATATAATAACGAAAGAGACGGAAATGATCTCGTTGCCGTTGCCAGGCACGGAGAATCTAGAGGAGAAAGCCATACCTTTGTCGAAATTGGTTTCTCATCAACTTTTACCGCCCATCGGACAAGACTCGCTGTCTGAAAATTCTCGATTATCTTCCGAACTTCCTGGAACGAAAAATCTGGCCGAGAAACGTATCCCTGTACCGATTTTGGAAAAGTTGTATCAACGACAGAAACTCGATCGATCGAGCGTTTGAACGATTTTTTTTTTTTTTCGTTCTTTCGAGAGATTTTGTCAAATTGTTAAATTGAATCTCGATTCGATTATCTATCGAGCTGATAGAGATACGATGGATTAGAGGAAAATATACGCTAATTTCCTTGAGCTGTATTTCTTCGCATATTCCTTCCTATCGTACCTATTATATAATTTAATTTATGCATATGAATTTTTCATTAGGTGCATCTATTTTAGTCGCTGATCAAAAATAAATTATAAAGAGATATTAAACGATGTTGTACGATATGCCGCGATAGTAGTTGTTTACCTTTACGAATGTTTTTGGGTTATCTCGAGTCGGTAACGGAGAGAACTATCTTGTTGAAGATGCGCGTGAAAATATATCGTTCAATCAGCGTTGACTTGTACGATCGAGACACGTTAAACTCGAGAATTAACGATAATTTCAATTTAAATTCGTTATCACGATCAATTATTTTCTTTCTTCATTATCAATCATTGGAAATATGATGAGAGCAATCGTAATCGTTCATCGAAATAAATTTAGTTTTTAATCGTGAACAATTTCAAATCGAAAGAAGAGAATGATATTTTATCTGTTGATTCGCGTCGATTAAAATAGAATTTTTCCATTTTCAAAAGATGATTTCTCAGCGATCTTCCATTCCTTTTCGTTCGTGTTCGCATCGGTCGGTCTACGTTCTCGAAACGATCAATCGCGGCCTCTCGTCGAAAGATGACTCCACAGGTCACAGTTCGCGGTTTTTCGCGTCGAAAAATCGATCGTAACTCGGTTATCCGCGAAGCGGTGCAATTTTTATAGTCGCTTTTCTCGCAACTTAAATTAGTCGTAAGAGAAAGGGTTGTGTTTTATCCGATTTAAAAAACACGCGCTCTTCCTCTCCGTGCTCGTTGATTCGTTTTTTAGAGGTGAGTTGTCATACACGTCTTGTTAACAGGGTTGGTCGGTTTATCGAAAAAAGATGCGGGTTAATTCGCGTTGAATAGAATTCCTTTGTATTTGGATTTATTCGCTTTGTCGCAAAGTTTGCCAGGAACGGGAGGAAACTCGGGAGGAAAAGCATAGAGGGTTGAAAAGGATAATAAAAGGGGAGGCTAAGAGAAGGAAAAAGCATTTTCCCCCCTTCCTCCCTCCCTCCCGTTACTTTTGTCTTTCCTCTTTTCTTTTCCGTTAGGAAGGAAAATTCGTTGGGCAACCGAGAGAATGGGGGCCGCAAATGTGGTTACGAAAGGACAAGGGAACAATTTCGATAGCTTAACAAATAGCTTCGTTATTCCGTCGCTGCCACGTGCGGTGGAACGAACAGATTGTACGCGCGATCGATTATCAACGTTGCACCATGCTCGGTTTCCTAACAATCCGCAGAATTATCAGACCATAGGGGTAATCGCGTTACTTCATCAATTATCCGCTGACGCTGCACGCAATTAAGGTAGCGAAACACCAACCGATAACCTTCGCTTCGCCATACGTAATCGCGACCGATTCGTATGGCGTAACGAGAGATTCGTACGTTTCGTCGGATTACCCGTGCGTGGCCCGCACCCGTTATTTTCCTCCGGTTACTCGACGCGTGTCAGATGCGTTTGAATATATCGATTTAGAAGTGGTCGATAGCCCGCCGAATATGCAAATAAACCTAACCATCAAAGGCGAGATATGCATATATACCGATTTGTATACCGTTGCTTTCACGCCTCTTGATTTTCTCATCGCGACAAATGGAATTGTCCGTTGCCATTCGTATTCGGCCTGCGACTCGCAAATTACTCCGTATTCCTCTTTACCCGACTTTACTCGCTTTTTCTTTTCTCTCTCTCTCTCTCTCTCTCTCTCTCTCTCTCTCTCTTCCTTTCTTTCTTTTTCCCTTTCTTTCTCTCCCCCTCTCCTCCCCCGTTTCAAATTCAGGAACCAGATAACTGCGATTCTAACGAACGATCCGTGAAAGAGTGCAAGATTCCCAGTTTCACGGCACGAGTTTCAGTTTCCATTGTTCGCGCGACAAGTTGCTACGAAAACAGCGTATTTCAACGCATGCTAGCGTATGCTAGTCGTACTTTTGCAAAGATTCCCGCACCCTCGGGAACCTAATTATCCGAGAAACTTTGCTGACGAGCTTGAATAATGCGGCCTCGAAAGAAAAAGGGACAGGGGGGATAATCGCCAACTTGCCAGCCAGGGGGATTAAAGATTATCTTTCGAACGATGCGTAAAAGCGGAATACGTACGTACGTACGTTCGGAGATATTCCGGATTTTCGAAAAGGGGGGAATTAACGCGACGCGTCTCCGCAATTCTGAGGGGGGGGGGACGAGTCGTCGAAATCTCTGCGCCCAAAAAAGATCAAAGGGGAGAGAGAGAGAGAGGGAGAGAGAGAGAGAGAGAGAGGTAAAATCGCGACGCGGTAAAGGGAAAAGTTTGGATGGATGAAACGAATGGGTCGGGATCATCCACCAAGTCGGATAGTACACCACCGGATAGAAGTTGTTCGAGGACCACGGAGAACGTTAATTCGCTTAACGGGCTCGTTTCTCGTTTTGCTCACACACCTGCTGCTGCCACCCGCGCACACCTTCTCCGCCACAGCTTGCAGGAGCAATCTCTCCTCTCACCAATCGTTTTCTTCCGCGAAAATGTTAAGATCGCGAATACAATTGGAAACGTTATGCGATTCGATCAACCTCTTTTTTTCGGTTATTTCGTCGCGACAGAAAGACTCGATCCGTTTCAGTTTGTTTGCATAAAAGAGCACCCCCCTCTGTTCACCGTTTCAACAGCTGGAAAACTTTTTATTCGATTGTCCGTCAAATATGGGTCGCCGTAAAAAAAAAAAAGAAAAAAAGAAAAAAATAAAAAAAAAAAAGGAAAGAGCGGTATACCGTAAAAAAGGAGGGGGAGGTCGACGTTTCGACGTAAAAACCATCCGCCAAATTTCCCTTTTATCGTCGCGACGCCAAAGTTTCCACGACAATTGCCTCGTTTACCTCGTGTCAATGGAAAAAGGATTCGAATATACGACGATAATTTTTTTTTTCCTTTTTTTTTTTTTCCCCACAGAGACGATCATCCTCTCACGACGTTTCCAAGGAATGACTGGTGAATACATCAACGGATGTATGTGTATACATGGGAATTATTATTTTCTTTTCTTTTCCTTTTTTTTTTTCTTTTTTTTTTCTAGCGATCTCGAAAGAGGGAGCCGCAATCCTGTCGAATGAACGATGATGCATCGACGAAGGACGATTGTTCGGGAGCCCGTTAGCGCCCGTTAGTAATCGGGATTCCACGAGAGTATCGCCGCCCACCTCCCCCTCCCCCCCTTCTATCGCTATTCTCTTCCTCTCCATTCCCATTCCTCTTCCCCTTTCATGTCCAGATCACACGATGATACAGGAATGTCTGGGATGCCGAGAGCGATGGCGTGGAGCTCTTGGTTGACCCGGCACGGCCATTATCGTGATTACATTAGGTGCTATCCTACCTAACGTAACGCGGGCAGAGAGGGGGGAGGGGCGTCGCGTACCCGCCGCGAACCACCCGGTTCGCTGCCGAGCGTGTACAATTCGAGCCTCAGCCTCATCGGATAACCTTATTTTCTCCGTTATCCGATGTCCTTTGCGACGATTCAACGTCCCGTTTTTTCCCCTTCCCCACACACGCATCCCGTATCAGTTATCGATAACACGAATCATCGCTCGCCGACTTTTCCTCCTACGATCGAGCTATCATCTGGCTGGAGTAATATAGTCCCTGTATAGCAGCAGACGATAAAGGTAAATCGAGCGATGGACGATTCTCTCTCCTTTCTACTATTAATCCACGGAACTGGAAAAATGAGCGATAGTAGGTCGGTAGGTGGAGGGCAGGTGGAAATAACGATTAGCGTCGAACGATGACAGAGGCGGATACTGGTTTTTAAATATTTCCATGGATCTTATCGAAGGAATATTCCCCTATCGTTGTGTGTTTCATTTATAAGGCGTTAATACATAATACACGCGACTCGACTCTTATTGATTTCGCGAGCGTTCTACCTTCTGTAGATATTTCGAAGGCGATAAAAATAAAATAAATACGAATATAAATCACGATGATCGATTCAAGTCGACTTATTTTCTTTTCTTTTCTTTTTTTCGCCCTCTCTCTCTCTCTCTCTTTCTCTCTTCGTTCGAAATTGATTCGATCGATCGATCGATCGAGTTTCGCGTGTCCGTGCGTCTCGATTCGAGAGGGCATTAAAGATACGTGACGCGCGAGACGACACGGGAAAGAGGCCGGGAAGAGTTTGCCTCGGTAATAGAGCCGACGCCCTCCCGTTTATCCCTCCCTTTTCGAGACTTTATTCCGAGATAGATATCCCCCCGAGATCGCGGCTCGAGACTTAACTCGCAGTTTTATAACTCGCACTTCCACCGGTGTGTCATATAGTTGAGTTATCCAACGACGCTAGGCTAGACGCCTTTCTCTCCCGCTCCCTTTTTCTTCCCTTCTTCCTTTCTCTCCCGTTCTATTATCTATTATGCAAATGTAGATCGACGGATAGGTACATTGGAAATATATATGTGTGTGTATAGAGGAGGAGAGACTCGTCGTATTTTGATGCGCGTATTTCGGATAACGGATAGGAAAAGGGGACGTTGGAGCCAGAATCGAAGTTTAAAAGCCGAGCTTCGATAATCGTAGGATTCGTAGATCGCGGAGGCAGGGCCGATCCGCTTTTCTCCCTCGATCCTCTTTCCCATCGAAAACGAAACCGTTCACGTTCTTTCACGGTTCACTTACTTACCTGCCAACTCTCCAAGTTGTCCCGCGTAATTTCGTAAGATCGCGATCTTATACGCGAACAGGTGTGAGAGGAAAATGGTTACAATGTTTTCCTACTTTGGTATATATATATATATATATATATATATATA
>NW_006263412.1:242195-242560 GCF_000469605.1 Apis dorsata
AGTTCATTTCTTATCGCTTCTTTCTCCCATTCCCCTCCCTCCCTCGACCTTTAATACACTTTCATCCCCGTCCTATTCTCCTCACGCGCTGCTCTCCTCTCTTTTTCCGCATCGAGACGGAGGTAACGAGATACTTTGAAAAAATATTTCTACGAAATATTTGGAAAAAAGGAGGGAGGGGGAAGGAAAAATAATACAATTTGCGGAATTCCGTGCGTTTGGCGAGCAGACGAGTCTCGTTTCTCCGCGTATTTAATATTTATAGGTCGCTCCTCTTCTTCCTAACTCCATCCCTCCCTCCTTCCCGCCTGCTTCGAATTTACTCCTCTCTCCCTCCCTCTCTCTCTCTCCCTCTCTCTACCCTA
>NW_006263412.1:242585-245430 GCF_000469605.1 Apis dorsata
TCGTTCATCTCGGTTTCCCGCTGTTGCGTTTGCAAGAGTTTTTTGTCTACGCAATTATTATTAACTTGGAGCCGACGAGCGTGGGGAAAAGGAAAGAGGAGAAAGAGAGAGAGAGAGAGAGAGGGCGAAAGAGAGCGAGGGAATTGTGGCCGCGGGTGAATGCGCGTTGCGTTGTATACATCTCGCCGTGTTTCCGTGCTTCGCGTAATTACCGTAGAGCGAAAGCTTAATCATTGCCGACTCGCCGCGCGGCAAATTACCAACCGCCTCGCGAAAGGATCCCGCATTCGCGCGCGATAGCTTCGAGAGCAACAACGAGACGAAGACAAGGAGACATAGAAGGAGAGAGAGAGAGAGAGTTACCCTCCTCCTCTTTATAATATTTTTTCCCCCGTTACGGGGAATTATTAATCGGGAATTTGCGCGGAGGAAGGGAGGAAGGGAGCGGAGAAATGGTCTCGGGGATTCGAAACGAAGGCGAAGGCGTCCTTGTGGCAGGCAGAGGTTGGAAAGTTGCGGTTAGACACGCGAAGACGCGATCCCATCGATCCGTCCCGCCTAGCCTCTATCCAAGCTCACCCTGGATGGAAATTACGACGTACGCGTCATTTATGGAACTTTGAAAACTCTCTTTCCCTCTCTCTGTCGACCTCGACCTGTCGCGTGCAGATCCGCGTCGCTTCTCACACTTCTCGCACAATCGGATCCACCAAGTCGTCGCTTTCGTGTCGCGTTCCCACATCGACTACGTCGTCTCGAGATCGATCGATTTCCGTCCTTTCTCCCCGTATGATGGATCGAGGTCTCTTCCGCCAAGGTAACAACCTTCGTTTCTTCTTCCCTCCTCTATCCTCGACTCGGCCCATTCGTATTTCGCCTTTCGACCGCGAGATCTCTTAAAGTCGAGGGGGGGGGGAAGGGAGAATCCAGGGAGAGGGTTAACCTCGTGTGCACACGCGTGTGCATCGTGTGCAAGGATGGTCGCAGGAGAATAATCGATAAGGCGCAACGAAAGCTCGAACTTGTTCGCTCTTACGAAACCGCGATACGTACGGAATCGTTGTAATTCCTTATATCTTGAGTCCCTTGTACATCGAACATGAGTTTGAGAAGGTATTTCGGGTCAGCTTTGTACACGGGATAACACGTGCACGGGTTGTGTGGGTGAGAGGGAGAGAGAGGGTGATTGGGTGGCAAAGCAAAGGGTATATCGGTCGGTCGTTTCGCGCGGCTTTTCCACTAAGAGTCTCCACCACTGCGCCGAAACCCAAGATTCGAGTAGTCCGAGCGTGTCGCGCGTCAATTGAATCGTTGGTAAAACGTGATCGGAAACTCGTAAAGCTCCGCTATCTCCTTTTTTCCCCTCCTTCCTTCCTTCCTTCCTTCCTTCCTCCCTCTAATCGTGTCCTGTCCCGTGTTTAAATCGTAATTTTTTCGGCAGGAAAGTTCCATCTATCTACTCCATTGTGGTATTTACGGGAGCCGATCGGGACGTGTTCGAGCGCTGCATTCGCGTCGCGTCCATTTCCGCTATTTTCATTCGATATCGCGAGGGAGAGAGTAGCGTATTGTCCGAAACTTTTCAGTCAACGCCAACGCTGAAGGATCGCCACCCGTCGCGACGTGAGGAGCGACGAGCGTATTTAAAAAGAGGGAGGGGGCGTAGCTCGTCGTCGAGAAACGGACCGGTTTGAATCGGTTGGGCGATTTCAACGAGCCGAAACAAAAAATGGCGCCGCGATATCGGTTAACAAGACGAGCGCGTGGAAACTTGGCGTGGGATTAACCATTATTATGCGAAAGTTCCTCTTTTTTTTTTTCTTCCTCCCCGCCCTTCTTCTCTCTCCGCTACCCGGAAAAAAATGTTCGAAAATTCGACGCGTCGCACGAAAAGTAACGCCAGCCGACTGGTCGGTCGGTCGCGTTTCCAATCCCGAATGAAATGAAACGCCGTGAAATATTCATCGCGCGAAACGCAGTTACGATTTCGCGGGTAGGAGATTTCGCGAGAAACGTCGCGGATACGAGTTTACAACGAGGGTCGACAACGTTCTCCCCTCCTGGGAACGGGGAGATAGAAGAACCAAAAAAAAAAGAAAGAAGAAAAAAATAATCGACGACGAGAGAAACGTAATTCCCTTTTCTCTCTCGGTTTATCCCGAGATTGTTGCTGGAATTTCGTAATTTGTCCCGGGGATCGTCCATCGGCCCCCTCCCTCGTGATCTTGCCGGTCGCATCGCCGATTAAAATTCAAGCTGGGAGGAAGAGAGAGAGAGAGAGGGAGGAGGTAGGGGAGGGAAGATCGTGCACGGGAAGCGAGCGAACGGAATCGATAACCGGAGGAGGATCTTGGAGGAACGACGTACTCGGGTAACAACGCGTACAACCGAAAGACGGTAAACAGTGACGTTGTTACGCGTTACTTCCAAGCTGTACGGAATATACTACGCCTCGGCGAGCTCCGGTAATGACGTTGAACCACGACAACGACGTGCCCCTGCAAACCAAACCGGCCTCCTCTCTCTCTCTCTCTCTCTCTCTCTCTGCCTCTATCTTCTTTTCCACCGTCTCGATTTCGATTCGAATCGAATTTTTGCCCAACTCGTTCGTTCGCGTTCTCGACCGGGAATCTCGTCCGTTTCGAAAAATTAATCGAAGGGAGGGGATACGCGAGGTAAGTTTGATTCGTCATAATTGTCCCGTCGCGGCGGCAATCCATTTTAATCGGGGCGAGAGGAGGGGGAATCGATAACCTTTATTTTAACGACTCCACCGCGACGGTATACATCGGTGGATGATCCTTGGTGGATGGATGGATGGATGGATGGATGGATGGATGGATGG
>NW_006263412.1:245705-247988 GCF_000469605.1 Apis dorsata
GAGGGGAGGAGTAGCAAAAAGCTCCGTCGCCGCTCGTCGAGTTCGTGCGATAAAAGCTCTCCGAGATAGGGAAAGTTACGAACGTGTCGTCGCATCGACTCGAAAACTATGACCGTCCTCCCCCTCTCTCTCTCTCTCTCTCTCTGTTCGATTAAAACGATTCAACGCCTCTCCTTTCCCCTTTCGCCCTGTCCTTTGCCCTCCGATTTACTCGATCGAGGAAGAGAGAGGAAGGGGAAAAAATAGCTTGGGACGAAAAGCGCGTGGACGCGATGCGATTTCGCACGGGTGGACGATCGGTCTACTTGCCGACGTAAATTGGCCCGGATTAATCGTAGTAAGGAAACAAGCGGATAGTTTGTGGACGGTAAGCCGGCTTCAACAGGATGGATGGATGAATGGATGGATGGTTGGATGGATGGATGGATGGATGGATGGATGGATGGATGGACAGATATATGGATGGATGTGGGANNNAGAGATAGAGAAGGAGGGAACGCGAAAGGGTGGTCACTCGAAGCAACCGAACCTCGCAAAACGTTTGGTTGCCGTTTCCATCGATTTAGAACCGAACGAGCGAACGAACGAGCGAACAAGCGAGCGAGCGAGCGAGCGAGCGAGCAAACGAGCGTGCGGCTTCACCGAGCATAAGGAGCGACTCGCACGGTAGCGTGGCCCAGCCTTCGGCAAATGCATGCCCTGTAAATTGCCTGGCATTTAATTACCATGAGTAGGCAGACCCTGCACGCTAAAGCCAAGAGCACTCTCTCACTTTCCCCTCCTTTCTCTCTTCGCTCTTTCTCCTCTTCTCTCGGCTCTCTCTTCCCTTCCCCTCCTCCTTCCGCATGCCGTTTTCACCCTCCTATCTCTCTTCGCCCGCCCTTCACCTTTCGCGAGCTTTACCAACCTCTGACCCTCCTCCTCTTCCTCCTCCTTCTCCTCCTTCTCCATCTCTCCATCTGCCTTAGGCTTACAGCCTACAACGCGTGTTACCAAGTACCGCTAAATTAAACACCTGCTTCAGTCAAACGGTACGTACCTCTACTCACCGCTACGACCTACAAACTACACGGCTCAAAGCTCGCCCCTTGCCCCAACCCTCTTTCTACCAACGTTTGCCGCTTCTAATTGGACGATACCACGTCTCTTTCTTTCTTTCTCTCCCCTTTTTCCTCTTGTCTTTTTCTCTTCTTCTTCTTCCTCCGCCTCTTCCTCTTCGCTTTCCTTCCCATCCCCACGCGATTACGATCGGACGAAAAGCATACGATTCTGGAAAAGAATCGAAAAATCGTTTCGGCCGTTTCCTTCCTATCGCTCCTTGCCTCGGGCCTCTTTCTACCAACGTTTGCCGCTGCTAATTGGACGATACCTCGTCTCTTTCCTTCTTTCTCTCCCCTCTTTTCTCTTTTCTTTTTCTCTTCTGCTTCTTCCTCCTCCTCTTCCTCTGCTCTTTTCTTCCCATCCACACGCGAGCGGACGAAAAGAATACGATTGTGGAACAGCATCGAAAAATCGTTTCTACCGCTTTCTTCCTATCGCTCTTTGCTCCAGCCCTCTTTCTATCAATGTTTGCCGCGTCTAATTGGACGATCCCACGTCTCTTTCCTTCTTTCGCGCCCCTTTTTTCTCTTTTCTTTTTCTCGTCTTCTTCTTCCTCCTCCTCTTCCTCTTCTCTTTTCTTCCCATCCACACGCGATCGGACGAAAAGAATACGATTGTGGAGCAGAATCGAAAAATCGTTTCTTCCTTCCTATCGTCGCGTACTTCTACTTCTCGTGTGTACGTTTCCACGGAAATTCGTAATCGGGACGAGTAGAGCGCTTTCTAAACTATGCTTCAACCTCCCCCTTTCCCTTCGGTTTGCATATTTCACGTCGGCGGAATAGCTGTGTGCGTGTATAACTCGTATTGCTCGCAGATTTCCCCCCTCCCCCAGTGGTGATTAAGATATTTTATCGAGCGGAGTATCGACTCGAGATCGAGTCGCCTCGCGAGAATCTTTCCTCGCGTGCGTATATAATTCCCCCTCTCCCCGTGGCCCTCTCCTACCATGCATTTTAATTTACCCCGAGTTTGCCGAGTTTTAGGTGACTACTCGGCGAGTGACTCGCGACTCGACAACTCGCAGTCGGGGCGGCTCTTTGGGGGTGTTTTTGATTTGTTGGCTCCCGCGGGACGAAAGAGGAGGACGGGAGATATTAGGGGAGTGGGAGAGGCGAGAGACGTCAGGGCGGGGCGGCGGCGGAGGAGGAGGAGGGGGAGAGGGAACAGGGTGAAAAGCAC
>NW_006263412.1:248590-248857 GCF_000469605.1 Apis dorsata
AGAGGAGGGCGGGGAGGGAGGAACAGAGGAGTGGTTGGGTAACCGCACATTATGTGATTTCTACAGGGAGCTAGCTAACTTTGCGATTGAATTGTACCGGCGACAATGGCAATCTGCCAGGGCACTCGACGATGGTTCTCCGACCAGGATTTTCAACGATTTCGCCGCGTTTCACGTCGCGCTTCCCTATTTCGCGATTGAAATTCTTCCGCGATGAGAATGCGAACGCGCGGCCGACTGTCACGACCCGATCGACCGTCCCTCTCT
>NW_006263412.1:248928-249099 GCF_000469605.1 Apis dorsata
TTCTCGAACGTTGCGTTTTCCAAGCTTAAGCGTGGACGAAGGTACAACTGATCGATATCTTCGATGTGTCCGACTCGCGAGTAATCGAGGAGGAGACGAATCGATATCGATATCGATGTATCGGAGTTGAAGAAGGGTTGAAGAAGAAAGGGCTGGAAGAAAGAAAAGAGA
>NW_006263412.1:249107-249235 GCF_000469605.1 Apis dorsata
AGAGAGAGAGAGAGGGAGAGGAGTGGTTTAATTTTGGGGAGAGAATGGATCGCTCGGTCGGTCAACGCGTGGGGGAGGGGGGAATAAAGGAAAAGTATGGGTTTTTTAAATTTTTGACGGGGAGGGAA
>NW_006263412.1:251108-256212 GCF_000469605.1 Apis dorsata
AGGATACGAACGAATTTCGACACCGTCGTTAATCACCCGGGTTCGGGGTGAAATAAAATCATTCGGATGTTCGAAATCGATCAAGCACGCGTCTCGTATTTCACCATCATATGTAGATCGTCACGCGTGACGCGCGTAACTGTCCTGTTCGCGAAAAGTTTGATTTATTTGAGCAAAACGAAATGCCGATGGAATTTGTAGCGGCGCAGGCCGGACCGTTAACCGCAACGTGGATACGAATCGATCGAGAATGAAAAACGTCCTATTTCCCCCCCTCCCTCCACTCTTTTTTTTCCTTTTTTCCCTTTTTTTTTCCTTTTTTTCTTTTTTTTTTTTTTTACGTCTCGTTGCTCCCCGAATCGCTCTCGCGATCCCATATCGCGAGAAAATCTGTTTTGGAGATTGATCCCCAATCCTGGATCCCGGCGAAGGGATCGAAAATTGGCGCGTTCGCATCGCAAAAGTTAAACCGGTCCTCTTCCCTTCCACTCGACTCGACTCGACTCGATGTTGAGTAGCTTCCGCCGTGTCGGTGGATAGAAGAGGAATTTCCAGTTGTTGTTGCACCGCCTTCCGTAATCGGGGATCGGTAAATTTCCATAGTCGGGTAAACGGGTTGCGTTTTATTACCGTTGCGGTCACGATGCTAGATTATACCCTCGAAACACAACTATTCGAACACGTTTCGCCCGTTTTGGCGTTGAATAATCAGCGATACGCTTGCAAACAGTCGCGCAACGTTTACCGATATAAGCGAGGAGCCGGTAGGGGGAGAGGAGGGCGATCATCGAGGAATCAAAGCGCGAAACGCAATCATCCACCCTTCGCCCGAAACGATTTCTGTTTAATCCGTTCGATCGACCGATTGTTTCGTCACCCTTGTAAAAAAAAAAAAAAAAAAAAAAAAAAAAATTAGGAGCGGGGAGAAAGGGCGGGACGTCGTATCGGACTTTTTAAGAAGAAATTCGTTTCCGATCCTGCTTTGCATGCGACGCGAGATATAAGACGCGAGATATATAAGCGCGTACAGCGAAGGAACGGATAAAGGTACTTTGTTTTTCCTCCTCCTCCTCCTCCTCCTCCTCTTTTTCTCCCTCTCGCAACGCCGTGGCGGCAAGTGTCAACGAGGCGCGTGGAAAGATATTTCTCTTCTCGGCTTTTGCACACCGTGCCCATATCGTGGATATACGGGGAGGGGAGGGAGGAAAACTTTTTCCGCGAGTTTCTCCCGAGTTGTGCGATTCGTTTCCCGCGAATCGGGAAAGTCGAGGCCTAGGTTGAAACGGGAGAGAGGGAAAGAGAAAGAAAAAAAATTATTTTGAATGATTCCAAATCCTATGATTTTAACACGTTAACACATTGACTGCCACGCGTGTTTCAAGGAAATCTTCTTCTACGCGCTGTATCAAGGGTATCAAGGTTTCAGTACTTCTATGATATTTTAGTGATGATGGTCGCAAGAATGTCTCGCATCATTTGTTTGCATCATTACTGTTCGCAATAGAAGTATTGATAATAGTAATTGTATGAATAATAGTATTGAATAATAATACTGATTTAGTATATTTTGGATATTTTAATTTGAATTATAATTTGGATAATATGACTGTCGAATGCTCTTCGACTATTAGTTGTAACGAATGTACTTCTTAGTTGTGAATTGTATATAAATTATTCGTGTGGCTTATCTATTAGGGTCTCTCACAGTGTCACAGCAGTCCAATCGTGTCCAAAGCACGATATATTCATAAACTATCTAATTGTCGTATCACCATGAGACTCGTGATATCCTAAAATTAGAAGATTTAGAGAATTATTAGCTGCAAAATTGTTAGGATTGAATCTGAAAATACAACGAAACCTTGTCAAAATCTTCAACATAATATCGAGTCGACATAATATCGTCGTTAGGAAAAATAATTCTATAAGTATTAGACTGCATGCAAATTATATTATTCGAATAAAAGACGACAAACAAACCGATCAAACGCACGAAGAAGAAATTTAAAAAACACAACAACGTCCAAATTATCCCGATCAGCCTCAGCTTCGAATATTTTAAAATTTTACATTCCAAATAATTTTTTTAATAAATTATTTTTTTATTACTTTTATAACAACTTAATAGCTTTATTATACAGAATACATTTCCAAATACCTACAAAGATCGTTCAAATAAGCGAATATAAGTGACGTCAACCCTATTATTAATTAAAACGATTGATATTAAAATCGAAACCAGATTCATGAATCGCGCGATCGAACGATGTTAAAAGATCGGGCGGCGTCGATCGTAGAAAGATCGTTGTTGGTCCATTCGACCGTAGGGAGGGGGGAGTCAATGGGCACGTTGAAAAGGAAGGAAACGGGGGAGGGAAGGGGAAGAAAAGCTGGAGGCAGGAAAATGCGAGTACGTAAGGAGATAAGTGTCGCAACAGGGAATACAAAGTCTGTTCTTTGGCTTTCCCCCCCCCTCTCCCGCCCCCGCCCATTCTTTGCCGCCAGTTCTCGGCGTTGCGTCGCACCGGCGTGGCGTGGCATGCGTTCGCTCGCTCGCTCGCTCGCTCGCTCGCTCGGGCGTGAGCCAGAGGAAAATACTGGTCCATAGTTGAGCCGTACGTAATCTATATCCTCCACCCCTTCGCTCCAGCCTGGCCCGCCCGTACTCTCTCGAGTAGGTAGGTGCTATAAATTTTGCAGCTGAAAATCCCCCGATACGTACATACGCGCGTGCATTTGCCCGTTCGTTTGTCCGTTCGCTTGTTCATCCGCGAATACAACTTTCCTATAGGCCATATATCCGTTGATCTGGCGCAGAGGGGTACGATCCAGTGAAAGAGAGAGAGAGAGAGAGAGAGAGACCCGTCTTAAATTTTCATTAAAATCAAAGACTGGTACGAGTTCGCCGTCGCGTTTCTCTCCGCGGTTCTACCAGCGAATAAAAAAATCACGCTACGTGAATTTCTCCAAATCGATCGATCCCTCGTATGGAATCGAATTTTCCTCGGAGAGGAAAGGAGAGGAAGGGAGGGGCGAGAGTTTCGGACACTTTGGGACGCGCAGTCCGCGGGGATTAAAAGGGCGACGAGGGAGGGGGAGTAATGGGAGGTGGGAGCGAGAGAAATAAGTCGTAATTACAATGTTGGATCGGTGGAGCGCGGCGATACGAGCGCAATGTATCCGGATCATTAAAAGCTAGCGGATTCGCTAATCTCAGTTGGCGAGGCGGATAATAACGAGCGAAACGTTTCGCGAGCTCTCGTATCGATTTCGCCACGGCGAAATAACAACAACAACAACAACAACAACAAGCCCGTTTCGAGGCTATAAACGAGGGAGGAGGGGAGGGGGAGGGGAAACGTCGTTGGCGCGTGTCATCGAGACTGATCGTATTGTTCCGGCGTTGTATACACCTGTTTTTTTTTTACCGAGCATATTCTTCGGTTTACGATCGATCGAAAACCTCGATGAAATCTGTATATATATATACACACATATATACGTATATATCTATACGCGTATCCATCGATTTCGACGCGTTTCGGGGCGTCGATCGAACGATACATCCCGGTTAAGCCGTTTAAATTCGTTATTTAACGGGAAGGGAGAAAGGAGGGGGGATTCGACGTGCCAATCAATTACTCGCATCAAACGATATCTTTTTATACGTTTCGAAGTTCGAATGGAAGTTGGATCGCGATCTCAAGCGACGAATATTTCGCGACTTTGTATCCGTGACGAATCGAACGCTTGTCCCCAACGAACCGATCACCGCTTATCGGGGACCGGTGATCGACTGCGAGTCGTTCGATCGTTCGTCCATTCGTTCGTTCGTTCGTTCGTTCGTTCTTTCGTTTGCTCGCTTGAACGATCGCGGTGCGACGATAGTCGTGAATTAAACTATCCTCTAAATTTCAATTTTGATTGGAACCCGTTGGACCAAAACGGAGAGAGATAGAGATACGAGAACGATACAAGATATTATCCGACGATTAATACGCTCGAGTAAAAGAAAAAAAAAAAAGAAAAGAGAAAAGAGAAAGGAAGGAAAAAAAACGTCAGAATCGCGGGAGAGGGTAAATAGGAGGGTACGATACGTTCCTTCTTGCTTGCTCGGATTGCACGCGTTCGTATTAGGAATTTAATAATATCGAATCGTCACTCGCTTTGTTATAAAACGAACACGACAGTGCGCGTTCGCTTTTCCCGGATTGCGAGCCGGCTCGATAAATGGAACAGACGTTGAAATCTTCATGAGCCAATGAAGCCAGCCTCGATAACGGAGATAACCGATTATTCCGATTAGTGCCGGGATATACGGGACGTGTACAGGAACGCGTGTATATACACGGACGGCTATGGTCGATGATCGGCGACGACAACCCGCTAAATTATCGAGATCGATGCGAAATCGAAGGATAAACGGAAAAAAAAAAAATAAAAAAAGATCGAGAGCTCTTAGAATAAATAAAAATGATTAATTCGTGATAAAGGAACTTAAATTGCGCTCGCAATTTTCCTTCTTTTTCCCCCCCTCCTCGATACCTCCTTTTCCTTTCTCGATTAACAAGACACAGTTTACCGTGTACAACTGCTCGTTTCCGATCACCGTGATCGTCGTTTCTTTGAGTCGATCCCTAACGATACACCGTATACCGGTTGACGAGCGTAGCCGAACCGGCGACTACTTTGGTAACTCGTAGACATCGTGGAGGGTGAGGGTGGCGTGCAAACACACTCGAACCCGTAGTCGTTCCCATAACGGCCCGAGTATACTGACTGCGCCCCGTTTCGCGCATAGATAGAGAGATACGGATAGAAGAGGGTGCACGACCAAGGGGTGCGAACGTTCGTGTGCTTTTCTCTCTCTCTTTCTCCCTTCCCCCAATTCCTCTCTCTCTCTCTCTCTCACCGCCCGCGTTCGTCCTTGTCATCCGCTATGCCCGGTTCGAAAGAGAGAGAGAGAGAGAAAGAAGAGCGCGCGCGCGAGAGAGAGACAGGCGAGGTGCACTCACACAGGTGTCGAGGGAGCCGTGCAGGGTTATAGGTATGGCCAGGTCGAGCCGTTGGTCTTGCTTAATCTGATTACAAGCGGACCGGGTGG
>NW_006263412.1:256717-261957 GCF_000469605.1 Apis dorsata
TATTTTCGCGTGAGTTTTCCAGGCAATCGGCCGCGAGATAGCGCGGCTCGGCATATTTTATACGCGTTCAGGCTGGTCGACCCCATTTACAACCCTGTCCATCCGTCCGTTCGTCCGTCCGTCCGTTCGTTCGTTCGTCCATTCGTCCAATCCGTCCCTAGGTCCCTTCGTTCGTTCGTCCGTTCGTTCGCGCGTTTTATCAACCGTCCAAGCTTACGATCGCGCACGCATACGTATTTTTTTTCTCTCTCTCTCTTTTTTTCCCCTCCTATCTCTCTTTTTCAACCGACGAGAGTTGCTTAATCCAACTCGCAAGACCGCGAAATTCCACCCGAATTCCGTCTCGTTGTTAACGGAACGTTAACGAGGAGGGAACGCGGCGTTGAAACTCGCCCCGATCGAAACGATTAAAAATTACGCTTTCGTCTAATATTTATTAATACGAGCACGGGTTTGATTTTACGCGGGGATTTAAACGAGAAAATAACGCGAATATATATTTGTCCCCCTCGGATATTTCGGAATTATCGGGGCCGGGTTGTAAAGCTCGGTTAATTGAAGGGAACGGATGGAACGGTGGGAGGGGGGGATATGTTCGAACGTTATTGTTGGTCCTCTTTCTATCGAACGATCTTTTCCTCCGCGTCTTATTCGCTTCGTTCGTTCGTTCGTTCGTTCGTTGGTTCTTGCTTCCGAGGATTTCGCGTCGAAACGACGTCCCTTTACCATACGTCACGGTAGACGCGCCGCGTGATGGATGGGCTCGGGTCCCCCCTCCTCAAGTTTGCGACAACGCGAAATATATGTCCCCTTTCTTGTACCTAGCTGCAATGCACCACCCTTTCCTTTCTCACTTCCCGTTCCTTTGTTCCTCTATCGGTGTGGAGATATCTATCCGCCTGTCTATCTCCGTTCGACTCCTTCCCTCTGCCTTCCCTCCCGAAAGGAGAAATTCTTCCCTCCGCTCCGATCGTATCCGTTTTTGATTTTTTAATAAAAACAACCCATTATTTTTCCCACGGATGATGTTTTATCGATGATTCAGCGCCGCGGCTGTAAAACAGATCGCGCGTAATCTCGTAAATCATGGACGTGTCGCGCGTTGCAAAGTTGGTTGCCGCGTATCGTTGCTTTTCCGTATCGTCCGGCTTGACTTTTACCCACGAACAGGCGGGAGGGGGGTGGAATAAATTTTCGGGTAACGACACGAGACGCCTCGTTTCCAGAGTTTCAGGTTATGTTCGACTCGAAGCGATCGACTCCCGATCGTCTTTATTTAGCAGCTCGGGGCGCGGTTCGCCGCGAACCTTTCCTTCCGTGCGTGCCTCCGCCATCCAACGACTCGGGCTCGTAATCCGATTAAACTCATCGATTTTTTCCTTCCCTCCCTCCTTTCTTCTTCTTCTTCTCCGCCCGATCGAACTACGCCTCTTATCGTTTTCTGGACGTTTCACGCCCCTCCTTTCTGCTTCTTCTTCTTCTTCTTCTTTTCTTTTGAACGCTCTTTCCACCGCTCGCCTCGCAATTATCATCGACGAATGAGATGGACGAAGATCGATTCCTTCTTCTTCTTCTTCTTTTCCTTTCCTTTCGAACGTTCTTTCCGTCGTTCGCTTCGCAATTATTATCGGTGTTTCGTCGACGAATGCGATGGACGAAGATCGATCATCGACGTCTCTTCTTATTCTTTTTCTTCTTCTCCTTTTCCTTCTCCTTGTTCTTTTTTTCGTCGCTGGAAGATCGATCATCGACGTCCCTTCTTCTTCTCCTTCTTCTTCTTTTCTTTCGAGTATTCTTTCCGTTGCTCGAAAATCGATTATCGACGTCCCTTTTTCTTCTTCTTCTTCTTTCCTTTCGAACGCTCTTTCCACTGTTCGCCTCGTAATTATCATCGACGAATGAGATGAAGATCGATCATCGACGTCCCTTCTTCTTCTTCTTCTTCTTCTCTTTCTCTTTCATCTTCTTCTTCTTTCCTTTCGAACGTTCTTTCCATCGCTCGCTTCGCAACTGTCATCGATGTTTTGTCGACGAACGAGATGGACGAAGATCGATCATCGACGTCCCTTCTTCTTCTTCTTCTTTTTCTTCTTTTCCTTTCCTTTCGAACGTTCTTTTCATCGTTCGCCTCGCAACTATCATCGGTGTTTCGTCGACGAACGCGATAGATGAAGATCGATCATCGACGTCTTTTCTTATTATTTTTCGTCTTGTCCTTCTCCTTCTCCTTCTCCTTCTTCTTCTTCTTCTTTCCTTTCGAACGTTCTTTTCATCGTTCGCCTCGCAACTATCATCGGTGTTTCGTCGACGAACGCGATAGATGAAGATCGATCATCGACGTCTTTTCTTATTATTTTTCTTCTTGTCCTTCTCCTTCTCCTTCTCCTTTTCCTTCTTCTTCTTTCCGTCGCTGGAAGATCGACCATCAACATCCCTTCTTCTCCTTCTTCTCCTTTCCTTTCGAACGTTCTTTCCATCCAAATCGATCATCGACATTCCTTCTTATTCTTTTTTTCTTCTTCTCTTTCTCCTTCTTCTTCTCTTTCTTCTTCTTTCCGTTTCTGGAAGATCGATCATCAACGTCCCTTCTTCTTTTTCTTCTTCTTCTTCTTCTTCTTTTCGTTTTCCTTCTTCTTCTTCTTCTTCTTTCCTTTCCTTTCGAACATTCTTTCCGTCGCTCTTTTCGTTGATCATCGACATCCGTTCTTCTTCTCCTTCTTCTCCTTCTCCTTCTCCTTCTTCTTCTTCTTCTTTCCTTTCGAACGTTCTTTCCGCCGCTCGAAAATCGATCATCGACGTCCCTTCTTTTTCTTCTTCTTTCCTTTCGAACGCTCTTTTCGTCGTTCGCCTCGCAACTATCATCGGTGTTTCGTCGACGAATAAGATGGACGAAGATCATCGACNGTTCCTTCTTCTTCTTCTTCCTCTGCTAATTTCCGCGAGGCGAAAAAGTCGCGGCGATTTATTATAACCCTCGCTCGTTCACAACGGAGAGACGAGTTCGTTTCGATTCAATTAACTCCTGCGGCAGTTATTACCACCGATCACGTCGTCGAATAATTCCCCGATTAATTTTCCCCGAGAAACGAGAGAAAACGTATCGCTCGAAATCGAAGAGAAGCTGCGTTGGAGAACGCGACTCCTCCTCCCCTCTTTCGCAACTCGTCCCATTTTCGTGCATTTTTTTCTTTTTTTCCTTTTTCGTCGCGCTTCACGGTGCGCTGCTCTTCCCGGAGAAGCGAGTAGGACTCTCCAGACTTTCCCGCTAACTAAGTGTTCTCCGTCCACTTTTGTCCCTCTCGGTCACGCTTTCTCCCCCTTCCCTCTCCCTCCTCCTTCGAGGAGGCCGCGCGAAACGTTTCCACCCCCTCCTCCGCGAGAGACGCGACAAGTTCGGCGACGGTGTACATTTGTCTACCCTGCTACGAGTAAACTCCGTTTCGCGGTTTCCCACGGCAGTCGCGGACGGCCGACTCGGAGGAAAAATGGTGGTCGCGTGCGTGGCACGGCCCCCGGGGGGACGTGGCGTGATTCGGGATTTATAAGCCGGAAGATGAAAATCGAGGTCGAAAGTTGTGCGTCGAGGCTGCTCTCATACCCCTCTCGGCGTTGGACGTCCGCCGAGCTTCGTATTATTCGTCNCTGGAGGCTCGACTAATGCCCGACTAATTGCCACAATGTAAATAAATATCCCCGACACGGTCGTGATCCACCTACCTCCGGGGAATACGTCTATGAGAATATACTGCGTTCGGACACGCATCGCTGCTTCGATGCCCCGCCGGAACGCGCGCTTGCGCCACGTCTCTCCTCCTTTCCTCTTCGCTGCCCTTAAAAAACAACCGGCCGCCTCTTTCCTTCCGCTCTCGCGCGGAAATATCCTTGCTCCTTCGCCCCTTCCAAGCTATCGAAATTATCACGTCACCGATTTTCTCTCCCTCGTTGATATTCCTCGCGAGAGTTGGCCGAACTTTCTCTCTCGAGTTTCCCTCGGCGATACGTCGAATAGGACGTCGCGATAAAGTTGGTTAACGCGATTATCTAGTCTCTCTCTCTCTCTTTCCTTTGGATTTGGATCGAGGAAGAAGAATTTGTTTCCGCGCGTATTTTTTCGGAGGGGGACGATCGTTTGGAGTTTGAAGGAGGGGGCGGATGAAGAGGAGAGAATCGCGCGATCGACGACCAGGTTTAAATCGGAAAATTCCGGGTACACGATTGTTCGCCCGTGACTTTTCTGTCGATACTGGCCGCGCACTCGACTCGGAAGCTTCCACGGATTACGCGCGAAATTGCATCCAAATCCTGTTTTTAATACCCTCGACTCGTCCACCCTTCCTGTCGATTACTTTCAATCGGGCCCCGACGATTGCTCTTTAAATCGTAAAATATGAAAACCGGTGGAATCGCGTATCTGACTCGCTCTTCCCCGCGTACATGTATAAAATACGTATATACATAAAATACGCGATACGCGTTATCGGCCTATTTTCACAGAATGCTCGCGGAACCGTCCACCACCCGTCCCCTCGGAGACGAGAAAGAGAGAGAGAGACAGAGGGTTCCGACCGAAGGGACGCGACCTTCCGTTTTCCATTAATTTACGTTACGCTAATTTAATCGGCCGTCAACCGCTTTGTACCACGCAAGGGACTACTGCGCCTCTCTCCGCTCGAGCTTCGCCCGATCGACCATCCGCTCCATCCACCCGTCTATCCATTCGCCATCATCCACGAATCCGTTCCTCTAATCGTAACTTTACTCGCGGAGCGAAATTTTGTTGCAGAGGGAAGAATCTGGAAGGGCGATATCTTTGTCGGTCGGGATGATGTCGAAATTGCTGGTTGATGGAAATAGGTTAAATGGAGGGGTGGGATGGGGCGGAGAATCGCCGAATCGAAAGAGCTATGACACCGTGGACGGGGAGGGAGGGGGTTGTGTTCTTTGTGCGCCCGACCCGATGCATCCGGTCGACGAGAGTAGATTGCGCCGACTGTCAATAGCAGAATAATTGAAAGACGCGCTCTTAATTAGTATCCGGCCGGGAGTTTTGCGCTCGACTGCCGCCGTTCCGGGCTTCTATTTCTATCTACTCGTGGATAGGAGGGAGAGAAGGAAAAAGATACAAAGGCAAGGAGAAAAGGAGGGAATGTCGGGTGAAAAAACAGAGGAGGAAGGAGGAAGGAAGGAAGGAAGGAAGGAAGAAGGCAAGGCTGGAAACGGTGGTATTTTCGCGCGAGTTG
>NW_006263412.1:262157-262581 GCF_000469605.1 Apis dorsata
GTTGGATATACCACGCTCCCGCTACGCGATACGAATTTCTTTCGTCGAGAGGAAATCGGTGTTCCCTGCGCCCATCCCTCCTCCACCGATCGATCGATCGATTTATGCCGAAAATGAATTTTTCCCAAGAATAGCGAATAGCAAAGTTGAAAATTTTCTTCGCCTCCTTCTCTTCCTCTCCTCCTTTCCTTCTCGTTTCTCTCGCCTCTTCTGTTCGACGAGAACGAGAGAGAGGGAGAGAGAGAGAGAGAGAGGTAAGGGAATCGATATTTCGCAAAGGCGAACCGAGTAATTTTAGTTCGGTTTGAAAAATTGATAAGCCTCTGGTTGGCTCGGATCCACAGGTCTGGAAAGGGCCGTAAACACACGAAGAGAGAGAGAGAGAGAGAGAGAGAGGAAGGCGAAAGCGCAAAAGGGCCATCCA
>NW_006263412.1:262968-266765 GCF_000469605.1 Apis dorsata
TTGGCCTCGGAGCTGGCGCGCACGGCCCATCGCGCGACCCGTCGAATCGACCCCGTAAACGACGAGTCAGTTTACGGGGCTCGTCTGCTGCCACCGTTCCCAGCCTGCGGAAACGCGCGCACGTACTTACTTACTACCTTCCTTCTCGAACACCGACGTTAACGATATCTCGTTAAGTCTCGTACCCGATCGAACGATTTTCCCGCAAGGCTAAGCATTTTCGCCTTACACGCTCGTCCTTTTCCGTTATTGCGTTTGCGATCCTCCTTCCTTTCCCTTCCCTTCCCTTCCTTCCTAACGATCTTCCGTTTCTTCCACTTTGACCGCCACGACTACCCGTTTCCCCACCGATAATGCCACTTGAAACACGGCGAAACGCGTTTAATCCCACTTTTTCCTTCTTCTTCTTTCTATTCTTATAGATATAGATTTTTTCCTCCCTTCCTCTTCTCGATCGATCGTCGCAGATGATGAAATTAGAAAAAGGTAAGCCGTGTAATTAATACACCGTATTTTATCGACTCGATAAAATCGAGTGAACTCGGCTCATCGAGAAGATGATCGATATTTTTGGCCCGCTTCCCACCACCGACCTTCCGCGATCCTTTGACCTTTTCGCACCGACACGAACGTTCGTGTCGTACGATTCACCTCGCGATTTCAGCTATTCTCTCTTTCCCTCCCCCCCCTCTCTCTTTCTCTCTAAGGTTTCTTTTCCATTCGAGGTCGCCATTTGCGTCATTGGTCCCGTGTATATTTGCGCAAAAGCTTCGAGCTCTACTCTTCGCCGTGTGCTTTCGATCGCAGATTCGCGATACGAGACGAGAGGAAGGAAAAAAGGAGTCGTCGAATTAGTCGCGTTTCGAAGAGATTCGTTACGTATCTCTTCTTCCCTTTCTTTCTCCTCTTTTCCGGGGATAGGAAAGTGAGAAAGGGACGAGTCTTTTCCAAATACCGGGGGAATTTTAAGGGAAGAGATTGGATGGACGTTAAGAGGATAGAAGCGATAGCTCCGTGGACCGTGGGGAACCTCCAAACTTTTTTCCCATCTTTTTTCCAAAAATTTCGAATCCTCCTTCCTTCCTTCCTTCCTTCCTTTTATCTTTCCTCCGATCGATCGATGGGTCGATAATTCCAACGGAGAGGAAGAAACTACGCATTTCCGGCGACGAGACGGAAAGAAACGAGAAGCAAGTTTACTTTATCTAAGTAAGATGCTTTTGATTCCGGGAACGCGAGCCCCGACTGGGGAACCGTTGGAACGAGAATTTTACCGGAATCGAGCGTTAATTGCGGCCCCTTTAAAACTTTCGCAGCCAGCAATTAAGGTGGCACGAATTAATTAATGTTTTTCAAACCTCCTCCTTTCCTCCTTTCGCTTCCTCGCCTTTCACACGCGTACGTGCATCGTCGCCCGTAAACCCGACGTTCTCTCTCGTCCATCGAAAAACCGACTTTCCTACCTCGAGCGCGATCTTCTCGAAAAAAGCAATCTGCTATCGATCCTTTATCCCCGCGAGTGGGAATGTTTCGAGGAAGATGAAACTGGAGATCGATCGAGAGGGCGGCGCGAGGTGGACCTTGAGATTGCGGCCTCTCTTTTCGCGGCGAGGGTGCACACACGGGGACATTGCGCCAAGTCACGAATATATACGGTAATTGAAAATCAATATTTGCACTCGCTTCGCTCCCATGGATGGGAATACGCCTCGCGAATACTTCGTTCCACCGCGATCGAAATCTTTCGAGCGTGCACCGAGCGACCCCTTTCGCCTCTCTCTCTCTCTCTCTCTCTCTCTCTGCTTTCTTCCNCTTTCGCCAAATCCCCGAGTTCGTTTGCAAGGTCGGTCGTCGATATAACTCGACGCGTTAGAAACCCAACTGCCTACCTGCCCGTCGTCTACCTTCGCTTGGATTTACCTCGATGTGGATATCGAAAGGGATATTTGGCACCTCGACTCGACTCGAGGGAAGAAGAGACGAAGGGAAGTAAGTTGTCGTCTGTCGAGACAGTTGAGAGAGCAGGAGGAAAGGAAAAGAAGGGAGAAAAGGGGAAAAAATAATTGGACTCGGTCGATTCGATCCGATCCCCTCCTCCCTTTCGAAAGATCCTGCGAGACATCTTCTCATCGAAGCATCTCGAACGAGAGAGGGAGGGAATAGGATTCTCGCGGTTTGTTTCGAAAGTGCGTTTCCCCAGATGTTATCTCCGTTTGAGAAGTTGGACGTGTTCGTCCGTTAACTCTCTTCCTCTCTCTCTCCAGAAGATTCGTATTCGTATCCCGCCGCCGAGATATATGTAGGTTGCGGCGCGAATGAAAATTCAGTGGCGCAGCAAAGTGGTGGGTAATCGGCAAGAAATCGAGAAGCTGTCGTAACGTAATGCATGCCTCCTCCTGTGGAACGCTTTACCGCGTAATCCTGCCGGGAGGGTGCGGGGAATCGTGGAGGGAAATTGCGTGGGAGGGATCTTGCACGAGAGGTGTGTTTGCCGGTCGGATTTGTTCCCGTCTGAAAAACGTAGTAGCCTCTTCCTTTGCGGAAGTGGAAAGCGTGTAGCAGCAGCAGCAGCAGCAGCAGCAGCAGCAATAGTGGTGATGGTGGTGGTAGTTTGCCAAGTCGACGAGAGGTCGTGGAGGCGCGGCGTGGCGCGAGAAAAAGGGTGCAATTAAGCCGGCGTTCTCCGTTTATTTGCCGTGTCGCGGGGGATACGGGAGACGAGCGAAGTGTGAACAGGGGCGAAAGGGGAGGGGCCGACGACCACCACCGACCACCACCTTCGTTCCTGCCACCCTCGCGATCCATAGCGGCTGGATTGCTCAATGGGGCTGATTATGCGACCGCGATCGACTGCTGCACCCCTACACACACTGCTATTCCGTGCTATTTCGTTCGGCTTATCCGCGCACCGCGTCGTTACTACGCGTCGTCGACCGCCCCCCTCGACTCGATCGCGACTCATCCTTAGAGGTAGATCGATGGCGAACGATAGGATTATCGTGCTACGATTGGCGATTATCGAAAATTATTGTTGCCTCGTCTTTCAATTGTAATAATAAGAATATCTTATCGAGCGAGAGGATCGTAATGATATTAACGAGGGGATTGATTATCGATTGTGGAAGTGAAGTAGCTTCGATGGTAATCGTAAGATTTACGATTTTGCGCGTTGTCGTAGATTGGCGAATATTTCGATAAATATGTGATTTTTAAATAAATATGGAACGTTTAAACACTTGGCCCGGTACATTCTAAACCCTGTCCCGATCGAAGAAATGGAAAAGTCCGGAAAGTTACTCCGCTCCCTTCCTTCCGTAAATTAGATCGACGAATCGAAAAGTTTGAAGGAGTTTCGAAAGTTGTTGGAAATAACGTCGAATTCCAGGAATTTCGATGATTCTTGGAAATGGCGTCGAATTCCTAGAATTTTTCAAATTCCTGGAAATAGTAATTCCTCGAATTTTCGCGATCTCCTTTGTTTACAAACAAAGGTTTGTTTGTTTACATTTTTCAATGTTTATTTACAAAAATTTTCGAAAATTTTGGTCCCCGGTTTCTGAATTTTCGTTTGTTTGCAAACATTGGTTTGTTTATTTACATTTTTTGTTGTTTGTTTTGAGAAAATTCTTGGAAATGAAGTCAAATTCCAGGAATTTCCGAAATTCTGAGAAGTGACGTCAAATTCTTGGAATTTTCGAAAAATTTTACACTTTTGGAGCCCGATTCTAAAATTTCGCTTTGTTTACAAACAAAGGTTTGTTTATTTACATTTTTCAATGTTTATTTACAAAAATTTT